>NW_013547002.1:0-195900 GCF_000711695.1 Tilletiaria anomala UBC 951
ACGACTTCTCAGGCAACATGGGTGTCATAAATGGCGTTGGCAACAACTGCAGGCGCGAGTTCATGCAGCTCGAGATGGAGCGTCGTGAGCTCGACTCGGGCGCCAGCGTACTCGCTGCCATTGGCGGCCACGCTGTACGCTCCATCGACGACAACATCAACCTACTCGCCACGCGTGACCTCGGCCGACTTGCCGACGTCCTCGGCGTTCGCGCCGCCGGCCACGACGCCGACGAGGCGACTCACTACCGCCGCGATATCGGGCTCGAGTGCGCGACTTCGACCTGCGACGAGTTCGCTAAGCGCGAAGCGGAGGAGATCCTTGCGATGCACGCGCGTGGCCTTGGCTTCTTCGTCGAGGAGTAAATGCGGAGCTTGTATATACGAACACACCGTGAGGGACTGTAAAAGTCCGTTCCGAGGAATGTATTAACTATCAGCTGTCTCTGTTGCGCGAAAGCTTGCTTTTGTGATCTTTCGTTGGACATGGTTTTGAATATTTCATGATAACGCTGAATGAATTATCATGGCGTGCGTAATTCTATAGTAGAATTGGATATGGGTATCTTTAGGTATTGGGTTACGACTTCTAAGACGGAATACCCCCTTGCATTGCATGGTTGGATGCACTGGATGACTCTCGCTGCAACGTGCGTTTCTGCTGCTCGTGAGCGAGATCTGCAACCGTATAAGCAATTACCAGCAAGCCCCTTAGGCCGGCAAGCCAAAGCGGAGATAGAGAGTAGCGCAATGCCCTCGCACGGCGAAAACATTGCCAACTTGCGTCTCGACGGTACCGGCGACGCCGAGTCCGACAGTGATCGAGTAATTGATGATCATGTTGACCAGGGTACCGCCGGGGCATTGTTGGTAGAAGGTCAACGACTCGCTCTGATGATCATAGTTGCAGTCGTTTTAGAGCAACCCATGCCCCGCGGCGCGATAAGCTCAGAGATAGATGATTACGCTCAGTAGATCTAATAGATGGGGAGTGTCGCGACAAGCAATTTCGCGATCAGGAAGGAACATATCGTAAGGAGCATGACCCATCTGGGCCCAATGGAGCGCAGGAGCAACATGGATATAAATGCCACAATACCGCCAAGTATTCCACCGGGGACCATGTGAGCCATGTTCTTGAGAATAGGCGGGTTGTAGGATGCAGTCACGAATCTGAGGGACCGCGTGAAAAGAACTGTAAAGGAAAGGGTCAGACGCGCGCAGAGTCCAGCCAATTGGACTGGATTCGAGGCTTGAGAGGTGAAAAGGCACTCGCCACCATTAGTAGAAGGTGAGGATCCCAAAAGAACTCCAACCAGCCGCGACGCGGTCGGGCATTAAGCTGTTCTGCAACGTCCAAATTTGCTCAGGAGCGGGTCCCTGACTCTGCCCATCCTTTGTTGCGAGGCTGTCTGGGTGCAAATATATGTTTCCAGGCTGCTGCTGCAACATGCGTCCTCAAACTCATTGGCCTAACGGAATCAGTACAGTTCAATCTTTATTACATGCCGCTATCAAAGGGGTTGGCCAACGTTGCGCTCGCGCACCGCGCCCGCTCTCTTGTGAGCAACTCAATCGCCGAGTGCCTTCCGAATCCCACCGACGATAGCAGCGACGCCCCATGCGCCGGGATCAGGCGGCATGTTGCCGCCTTTGTCACCGACGTACGTCGCGCGGCCGAGGCGGGCCGTTTGCGTCCTGGTCTCTTCGGCTCCCTTGCGCGCGGCGTCAACGGCGTTGGAGAGGCACTCGCCGGAGCCCATGGCCCTGCAGAAGGGGTCAAGCGCGTCGACGAGGGTGCGCATGCCCGGCCGCGCAGGCGTGTGCGTACCCAGGTTCTCTAGCGCAACTAGCAGCGCCGCGCCCCAGTCCTTTTGCGTTGCTGGCGCGCTGCTCTTTCCGCCCTGCACTTGCGCGAGTCCCTGAACAAGACCAGTGAAAAAGAGCGCGTAGATCGCGCCGGACGTGCCGCCCATATTGCGCTCGATTAGCGCACCAAGTGACAGACACGTTCCAGCGGGTGAGGCAAGGTCAACCTTGCCTGCGTCGACACCAGCGCTGAGCGCATTGGCGCAGCTAGCGAGCGTCTCGCCGCAGTCTCCATCACCGACGATGGTATCGAACTTGGTCAGTTCGGGCTCCGCCGCGACAGCAGCTTCGCAGGCACCCTTGATGACTTTCTTGACAAGTTCCGGGTCCGCATTCATGAGACCTTCTGAAGCTGCACCGTTGCGAACGGGGGCAGAGACGCTGCTCTTCTTCTGCCTTGCCTGCTCGACGGCCTTCGCCGCCTCGTCCTCTTGCGCCTTGCGGTCGCGCGGCTTACCGCTCGCGGCTCCCCAGCCATGCTGTACGCCGGCCCAGCCAGATGCATCTGTTGGTGCGTCAATCAGCTCGAGCAAGTCAACGCCCGTCTTGGCCTTGAATTGCTTTTGGTTGACGAGCGAAATGCCGAAGCCAGGTGCATTAAGGGAGGTCATGTAGGTGTGAGCGAAGACGCGCGAGGGGTACAGGCCATAGTCGCGCTCTGCATTGAAGTATTGGAGGACAAGTATCGGCTAGAGTCATAAGAGATCAATCAATTGTAGAGCGGGCTCACCAAGCTGTGTAAGAACTTCGTCGGTGAGCGCGCCCATTTCAAGCTGGCTGACACCTCCGAGGTTGTTCAGGAAAACGATGGGTGCATCATCCTTGTTGAACTCGACGTATGCACGGTCCTTGTCACCTTGGTTGAGCATGTAGTTGAGCATTTCCATGATAAGTGCATCAGGCTCAGGCATCTTCTCGAGGTGCTTGACGCCAGGCTCGTTATGGATACCCATGCCAATCTCGCAAGCATCTTGTGCAAGCGCGCCCCACTCATCGGCCTTCTTCGGCCTGCCGGGCACGTGGCAGTGGTCAAGCGATGTGCCGATGGTGACGGTTTGCGCGACTATCTCGCGGCCGATGTTGGCGATCTCCTTGGCACACATGCCCATTTCAGAAGCTGCGCCGAGGGCCTTGCAGGTGAAAATGTTGATGCCAAGGCCTCGTCGGCCGACGAGACCGCCACGTTGGCGACCGACCGCGACATCATCAGAAACATTGACGATCTCGACGTCACCGCTGCTCTTGTTGCCCGAGAATGCTCGCGCTGCACGCGCCTTTTCGGCTGCGAGTCCCTGGAAGATAGAAGCGAAATCAGATGATCAGTATCTTGTACATGCAATCCTGCGAACCATCTGGAAGAAGGGTCACGAACAAAGTTAAGACAGTCGCCAGTGTAGTTGTTGACGACGAAAACCACGCCTGCATCAGAGTTGGCCAAGTCAATGCCAGTGCAGATCTGTGCGGTGGAAGGAGAGGCGAAGATCTCTCCGCTGACAGCAACGGTGAGCATGCCTCGGCCGACAACACCGGCGTGGCCGGGCTCGTGACCTGCACCTCCACCGGCGATGATGGCCACCTTGTTGGGATCATGCGTCGAATTGTACAGGACCTTGTCGGGGGCGTAGCTGCGAGCGACGGCGGGTAAGAATGCAATGCATCAGAGCCACGCTTGTGGGAGGCTGCCATCAATTCGTAAGCACTCACAATCGCAGGGCCGGGTTCAGGGCAATGTTCCCCCGAATGCCTCGCTGCACGAGGCCGTCGGGGTTATTGAAGAAGTGCTTAGTCGCCATAGTTGCTGTTCGGGTCTTGGCGCTGCGCGCAAGACCAGAACTGCTTCGAAGGAGGAGCCGTTACCTTGGCTGAGGAATGAAGACGAGCGTTGGGGGCTCCCAAAAGCACGGTTGCGGTGATCGTGTCGGTGGGAAGAAAGAAGGGCAATGAGTGGTCGACCTGCTCAACAGCTCCTCCCCCACCAAGCTGCTCCCTCCTCATAGACTTTACAAGAGGCGGTCACATTGTGTTCTCCATCGACGGCAGGCCAGGCCAGGCGGAGTGTGGCGACTAATGAGTGAGGCGTCGGTGACGTGGGGTTAGTGGCTGTGTGGGAGGAGGGGCGAAGATTGCTGCGCTCGAGCCACTCTCCCCTTGCTGTCGCTCCACCCTTGGATCCGACCGGGTGGGACCGGTCCGGATTTCCGCATCTTTCCCAGCCTGGATGGACATCCCGCCGCTCGCCACGTGCCAAGAATCGGAGAACAGACCAACGGCCAATGAAAAAGACGCAAGGCTTGGGAAACGACAAGTCAAGAACATTGAAATTTGTGCGACGATGGAGGTTGCACTTTGTAAGGCTAGAACATATAGTCTGTGTATCAATATGCTATGCGCATATGTGTAAGCTGAAGAAGCGGCATCGATTTTTGAATAGCCAGCTGGGTCAAGTACAAGAGAAGAGTTTGATGCTGTTCTTCAAATGTCTTTCTCTTTGCCAACGATCTGCACGCGGTGATTCGACTTGATAAAGTCACTCTGTGATCCAAAGTCAAGAAGAGAAGGCCATGCGGGTGTTTAGTAATCGGAGCATGAACAGCATACAACGCGACACGACACTCACGATCTTGTTGCAGCCAAACACCCAGATCTGGCTTACGCTCTCCACGTGCATCAAGCCGAGCACGAAGCTGTCGTTGACACAGCGCACAAAGCTGACGTCAAGCGTGCGCAAGCCCGGGCACGCGTCCGCGCTGATCCACCGGGCCAGCCCTTGCTCCGTCAGCAAATTATCGCTGTTCAGGTTAAGCTGCTGCAGCTGCGCGCCCGAATGCGCCACGATCGCCTGGAGCGCCACGTCATCGAGCAGCAGCACGCGTTGCACATCGAGCATCGTCAGCCCTCCGTGCGCGTTCCCCCACTTGCGGAACAGCTCGCACAGCCCGGCTGAGGTCAGTTGGCCCAGCTTGCCGAGCTTCAGAGCCTTGAGGCGGCTGCAGTGCACCTTGACGCCATCGACGATCACGGGGTCCGTCAGGTCCTGGTTGCCAGAGATGTCAAGATACTCAAGATTCTTGCCCACGGATCTCAGCAGGCTTATGATGTCCTCGTTCTGCAAGCTTTTCGGCGGCATCCCCGGCGCCGAGACACCCGGATCGGAGATGTCGAGGTAGGTCAGCTGATCATAGCACGCAACGTGCTGCAGCGACTTTCCGTCCAGAGGTCCGATCTGCGCCAGGCCGAGCTCCGTGATGTTTGGACAATACTTCGCCATCGCCTCCACGCATTCCAGATTGAAGCGTGGCGATTCCCGGATCTTGAAACTCTCTAGGTTGGACGCGACCATGGCAAAGAAGTGCAGCCACGATTCGACGCGCACCAGATAGGGACCGTACAGCTCTAGGCGGTGGAGTGAGCGATTCAGCTTATCTGACCAGGCGTCGATGGCTTCGTTGTCCAGTTGCCCACACAACTGCAGATTGATGTCTTCAAGTTGGGGGCAAAAGTCCGGGATTGTACGGAGCGAGTCAGAATCGAGCTCTGCAAAATGACAAATGTTGATCATCAGTCAATCTTCCACTCCGTACCCGGCATGCCTCAAAAGGACACCCACTGCTGCAGTCGTACAGGCGGAGGGACTTGATGGCGGGCGAAAGGAACAGCTTGAGAGTACTGGTGTTAAGACTGCGATTTTTGGAAATGCTCTGCAGATTCCTCCGTGGACGTGTCAGTCCGAAGACAGTGCGCCAGAATTCTCGACTTTCTCACCTTACTGATGCGATCCACACTACCGGCCCCCATGCCACCGAGGTCTTCGACGTCTTCAATGCTGTTGCTGATGAGCTGATGGGCGCAAAGTTGAACTTGTCGTGTAAGTATCATTCTCGCGGAGTTTTGTTACTTCCCGACGCTTCGCACCCTAATACATAGCCCTTGTAATGTGGGAACGACCTTCCGGCTCTGCTGCTGAATCAATTTACGCCTCGATGCTGCTCTCTTCTTCGCAGCACCATTGTTGGCAGCTGCTGATCCTTCGCTGGTGTTGGCGGCGTCTACCTTCGTGCCGCACTTGTGGCAGATGGGGCCTTTGGCAATATACGAGGTGTATTGGGTGACGGAAAAGCGCTTCCGGCAACTCCCACAGTACGCCAGTGCGCCGTTGGGCTTGACCATCGATGCGGGAGGGTTGACCTTGATCATGGCTGCATTCGGCCCGGAGCCGGACCCCATGGCCTGCCTCTTGACAGCCCGAGCAGACGCTGCCTTTGTCAAGCTCAATTCTTCTTGATAGCCGTCTTCTTCGTCATCGTCATCGTCCTCGCTCTCTTTGAATGACTTGCGCTTCTTCGCTGCCGCAGCTGTCCTTGCCTTAGCAAGGGCTTTTACCTTGGCCAGCGCTGCGAGCTTATCCGCTTGGCCACGATCACCAGCGTCCTGCGTGGCACTTATGCGTTTGCCGTCTCTCCTGTCCAATCGTGTGGTGGAGGGACCAGCTACGGCGTTGCTTGGACCTGCCTCCCCGCCGGCAGCGGCAGCGGAAGCGTCATCGACATCGGCACCTGCAAAGGAAGTGAAGCCCTGCCCGTCTTCACTAAGAGCAAATGTATTCTGCTCCGTGCCCGTTTCGGATCTGCGCGAAAATCGGCTGATATTTCCCCTTGCGGTGATTCCTTTCTCCTGCAACCAGAAACCATTCGAGAGGGAAACGGGTGAGGTAAGGATCGGGATATGCTCAGAGCGCCACATCTCATCGACAACCCACCCGCAGGAATTCGGTCAGAGCCGATGTTGGTCCCGTGACACCGCGAGACATAATGGTGTGTTGCTATACAGCTCGTCTTAGCGCTTTCAACAAGCGTCTGATTCTCGAGCCAATGCCCAGAACAGGAGCTTAGGAAATGATCAAGTCGATGGATAGAAACAGGCGGTACACTCATTGAGTTTCATGAGCCTCTCCCCGTGACGAGGAATCAGGGAACGTCACTATCATCGGCAAGGCGGTCTGGGAAGAATGTATCCCAGTGCTGCATGTATATGGGTGAGAGGATGGGGCCATAGTCGATGGATGACGGAGGCCATAAATGGGCCGTGGTGTTCCCTAGAGCAATCCACGGCAGGGTTGTGTTGATTTCCTCAGTACTCCATGTGCGCTGCTCCCCTAGGACACAGATATATGGAAATGCTCAGTTGAGAGACGAATTATGTAACAGAGTTATCTCTTCCTTTCTTCCCTTCCCCCATGCCTTGGCATTTGTGCTCTTCCGCAGCTGCGATGGCTAACTAGCATGATAACCCTAGTTCGACTGTAACGCACTCAAACTGGGAGCACAGAGCTTGGTGGAGACCTGATTATGGCTAGTCATTTCTATCCCCGCATTCTTGGGCCTCGATCATAAGGCACTACAAAGTTGAAAAGGAGAGTTGCACCCATATGCTGCGACCGGACAAAGCTCTAGTGCCATTGACACGGAGCCCACTGCCCTTTCGACTTGCCTTGACCCTTAATCTCTTCGATCACTTCAGGCCTTCCATGTTCCATCTCATATCCTTTTCTGCCCGATCTATATTGCGAGTAGGTTTCAAGAAAAATTGGTCGTCGTTCATGTCCGTTTGCAACACGCTGCAATGTGCAGCTGGGCGAAAGAAGGGAACGAGATGTTTACAAGGCGAAAAGGGGGTGCATGCTGGGATGTAAGCTAGAGCTGGGCAGTGTAGCTCACAGTGTGGCCCGCGGATCTACTAGTACACTGTCTCCCCCGTATGGCCTGGTAACAAAAGAATAACCATCTAGCATGCAGTAAGCCGACCTCTGTGCAGGCGATCTATCTGTATGCTTTTGGACGCTATATGCATTCCCCTGTCCCCACTCCTTAATATTTATAAAAGACTAGGCAAACATATATAAATTAAAAATGGAAAAAGGGGGGTATCTCATTCGTCTATATTTGGGGGTATCCGTTCGGGCTCGAGACAAATGTGATAGAGTATGCGTATTGGGAACCAGAGCTTTGCAGCAGCGTCGATAAATGATAATGTTGAGCTCTTTATTAAGAATCAGATGGCGACTGACAAGATGCTGCTCTTGAGAATGCATGTCGTTGACTAGTATGTCGTCAATTGGATCGGCGTGTGCCGGCGTCATTCTGTATGCTATCGAACGACCGGCGTATCAAGTAAGAAGTAGGCATGGTAAGCTGGGCACCGCCATTCAGTGAAATCGAGAGACAGGATCAAGGTTCGATCTTTCATATGCAGCAAAGTGAATACGCACCTTCTTGCTCGCTTTGTCGAGTCACTTGCAAGGCCACAGTCCATTGTCCAGACTGTTACTGTACGGGTGATATGAACGTTTAGCTCACAAGTACCACAGTAGGAGAGCTCTAGTATCAAAAAAAATGATGAGAATTCAGGTAGGCAGTAAGTTTGGTCCAACTATTACTGAGGCTCGTTCTGGCCCGATTCGAGTCGGATAGGCGTGGTCAACGCCGCTCTCCTAAGTCCTCGGGGATAATACAAAGGATCCTAAGCTTGTTTCCGCTCCAGCTATGCAGGTGATCGACTGTTATAGCGATTGCCTCGCTCTGTTACAGATAAAGCAGAGCCTCATACCACCCTGTCCAAAGCTCTCGTGCGCTCTAGATGGGGAGTGCCGTTAATGTACTCTGAGACTTGATAAACTGGAATTGGTGAATGCGTATAGTAAGATCATTGATTGAAAGTAGCCATTGCCTACCATGAAGTAACAGGGTGACGGGCACTATGCTCTACGCTTCAAGCTCATAGACTCCAGAAGCAGCGCGAGCGTAATTGCAAGCTCTTCTTAGCCTTTCCACTTTTACTCCTATCTACAGCGTACCCAAATGTACCGAAACGGACGATCTATCCACTCGCGAAGAATCCGCCTCGACATGCGAAATGGGGGTTTTGAGTATGAAGGTCTATACCGGGTTCAAATCTTGGGCGGACCTTGGAACGAGATAGACGAGGGCTCGAGAAACGCAGTGCGGGCTTGTTTGAATTCTGAGTGGCACGGGACGACCGCTGAGCTTCGGAAGTATTGATCAGCATATCTGGTGGAGACAGTCAAATAAGACGACTGCGCCTCGCCCGTTCCTACGAAAAAGGGCGCACATTGCGAATTTTTGCGATGCGGAAACTGAGTGTTGCAACTTCGGATCGACATGGTGTTTCGAGATTTCAAGCCGGTGACTCGCAACCTTGCAAGTTCATGATTGCAGCTCCTTTGCGAATGCATCATTGCCTCGACCGCCTCGGTGCCATCGCTGAGTGCTGAGAGTCGGGGTTTCTGCATCTAGCACTGGCTCTGTGCCGTGTGATGCGATGTTAATTGAAACGCGAAGCGGTCAGCAGCGTAAAGCAGTCAAATAATCACGACTCAGGACGCGTGTGATGTGTGCGCTTCGGGTTCTTCCGCGTTCCGAACGCAGCGAACACCATTTTGATTCTCTTGCGAAGATGGCTGCGGAAAAGCGAAACAAACACATCAAAAGAGCGTGGAGAGCTGGAAGGCGCCTGGCCAAAGCAAAATTGCATCCCCTGTCGAATCAAGTGTTGCAGCGTGGAGGGTTGAGTTGTGAGCATGCATCTGCCACCTTGATCATCACTACATGCAAACTCATCATAGCCCTAATTTCGCGGCAAGGAGACGAACGGCGATCGCGAATGAAGACAGGAATTATCTGCACTACGTGTGCGTGCTTCAGACTGTGTGTAAGAAGATAAGACGGCAGCCCGATTAAATTGAGTGTGAGGCGGCTTTTCTTCACCCCTCTCTCTCTCATTCCCGGGCGATATCAAATAGTCCTTCATAGGACGGACGCTAGATCATGTATCTAATGCAGTTGCTGGCCCATCGGCATCATCCTGCAGTAGCTGCAACGTGGTCCTGTGCGACATGACTTTCCCAAATGCAATGTATTATTCTGCAGGAAACAGGCACCCATATATTGAAGCGGTCACTTCTTCTTGCCTTGCAGCTTTGCGGCTGCAGCCTTTCGTTCAGCCTCTTCCTGCTTCTGCTTCTGCTTGAAGGCCAGATCCTAGCAATAGCAGCGAAGACGAGGGCAGAATAGGTTGGGCATGTCAGCTCATTCCCAATCAGAGTCAACCCCGCGAGTGGAGGTCGCTACAAACGCACGTCTTCGTCCTACATGCAATAAAGGGAGATCCACTCTTTGTCAGCTCCAAGTTTTCCTCGTACGGCCGGTGGCAAGACATGCTCATCTCACCATCTCCTTGTTCTGCTTCTTGGCCTGCTTGAGCGGCTTGAGCTTTCCTCCCTGTCTGCCACTCATCTTGCACCTGCTTTGTTGTTCCTCTGCACTATGACTTAGGTTGCTCGGTAGCAGAGACAAGTGCAATTGGTGACTTGCAGATCGCTTTGGCCAGCCTCCCCAATCCCTTCTTACAGCTCGCAGCAACAGCGCAGAAGTCAACGCCGCCTCACGTGCTGACGTTCAAGCTGCTTTTCCCTCTTGGAGCGGACTTGGCTCTTCAAGAGAATTCGGGGGAAAAGACAGGGTTTTCCGTGTGATCCTTCCTTGTTCCCACTCCACCAAGCCGGCTCGCTGTCATCGCTGCTGCGCCGGCGCACAGATAGTCCACCAGAGGGAGTCTCAACTGGGACTGGAGAGGCACTGCTCTTTTTCGCTCTCTCCTCCCTTCGCGCCCCAACGCCCGTAGCTTGGGCAACCTTCCTGCGTCTAGCAGTAGTACATCTTTGCAAATCATTCCCATCAGTCTCCGTCTTCTCCTACATCGCACCACTACCTGTACCCTCCGTCTCCCGGTCTGTATTTGCGGCTTTCTGGCCTGCATTGTATCAACAGCACCTCTTTCGCAAAATCCAACCACGGTTGGTGTGTAGGAAAGGGATCTCGAAGCGTTTTTTGTACCACCAGCTGCTTGCAGGATAGAGAAGGACTCGGCCAACCCACCCCGGCGCTCGACGCTACCCATTCAGACCACTTGATACCGTTCAACTTCACAACGTGTCTGGGTTTGGTCATTGCGCTTGTCCTCGGTGTCTGTGATTCTTGTATGTGAGTTTCTATTCAATGATCGTTGGCCACGCAGGGGTAGGGAACGCTTGGCCATAGCTGACCTTGGCACCGCCTTCGCGCACTATGCCATCCCCCAGCAACAGCAGAGCTCTTCAGAGTCTGGTTGAGGCTTCAGGGTTTGACGTTGCAAGTCAGGGGGAAAGCCAAACCGACTACGTGCTCTGCACTCTAATCCGAAAATCATTTCCTCGCGTCTGTCTGTACAGTACAAGACATCCTTGCCCTGTCGACTAGCCCACTGCCGAAGCATCGATTGACACCTTCCTGTCAATCGGGACTCGAGACAGCCAGACGTGCGCGCTTCCATCAATCAACTGGAACGCCGCATCAATAGGTGAGCTGACAGGAGACTCGAAGCGACGCAATTGCCAACATGAGGTTGATACCTTGCGCGCCTGCCGCAGACTTCGTGGTCAACATCCTTGACCAGCTCGAGGAACGCGACCCGTTCCTATACAGCTATGAGCGGCGCCGATGCAAGAGCAGACAACATGAGTAACAGTCTTAGTGGCTCTCAGCTGCTCTCGCGGCCAAACAAAAGTGTGACTGGTTCGCCGACCCCGTCCGAGCGATCGAGAAGTGCATCGGTTGTTCCCATTGCGGCCGGTGCAAACGTCACAGCCGGTATGGCCGACTCTCTGTCATCTCTTCAAAGCAACGAGTCAATCAGCTATGCTTCGCTGAAAGCGCAGGGCCTGACGGATGATGAAATCACCTTGGTACGTGCGCCAGCTCCTCCACGGCTGCGCCAGACGCTTTGCTGATCCGGCTCGCAAATCCCTTTGTGGCATACAGAAACTCGAGCATGAGCGGCAACGTGACCTCCAGCGTCAAATGTTTGCCCAGCAAATGGCAATGCTGGAGAGGAGGCAGCATGAAGAGCAGATTGCTCTGAAGCAGACGTCTCGCGCATCCTCCATCCGTGCGCCCAATTCCCGTCAAGCCAGTCCGCCTCCTCGCGAAAACGTCAAGGTGGGCCCAGCATTTGGCAACTTTGACGATCCAGAGGAAGGCCTCCACGGTAGTAACGTACCGGGCTTGAGATCTATGCCCGACTCTAGAAGGCAGAGCGGTGGAGAAGAGGGCGGCGTAGGTCTCGTCCAAGGCCCCGGATCAAAGCGTGTGGCGAGCCGAGGTGACCTGGCCAGTGCATTCGAGCGCATGAGCGTTGGTGGTTCCGGTGCTAACGGCAGCGCATCACCGCACCGTAATGGGATCCGTGCACAGTTCGACGAACCGGACTCCAATCCCAACTCTCGCAGCCAATCGCCAGGGGGCCGAAACCTCACCCCTGCACAGCATAGCGCCTTGCAGCGCGTCCTCGCTGGCTCAGGCTCCGGCGCCAGCTCACCCAAAGGTGACGGCCAAGCTCCGCCGGCCGGGACAGAGGGTAGTAGTTTCACGCCTGTCTTCAACGAGAACTTTTTGTTTGACGACGAGCTCGATGCCGAGTCTGCCTTCGTCAAGAAGTACAATCTGCAAGAGGATGATGACAAGTTCCCTGTGCTGATCCGTAGGGACAGCTTCCCCGGTATGCTGTCTGCCTCTTCGGCAGCACTTGACTTGGCCCCCCTTTCTCAAACGCCGCCGCGCTTCCCAAGAGGCAATGCTGCCGGCGACGCTAAAAACTCCGAGTGGCCCCAATTTGTGCCCGGCCGCAGCCCGAGTGGCCGCTCTGCCGACCAGGACGGCATTGCTGCCTCCGCTGCTGCTGCTGCGGACCGCAAAGGCCAGTCAGAACGCAACTCGCCGCGCTTGTCCAATAATCAGCAGCTGCCTGCGCCTAACTCGCAAGGCCGCGTCTCACCCTCCGCAAGCGGCAGTGGCAGCGCTGCGCAGAATGCACGCCATATGGCACCTGGGACACCTGCGACGGGCGGCAGTGGTGGCGCTGGTCGCGATCGCGCCTCGTCGGGCTTCGCCAACGGCTCTACCAACAATAGCAATGCCACGGACAACGCATCCAAAGCTTTCCTCGACTCGGGTAGTACCAATTCGCCCAACTTCGGCAGCTTTGGCATCAACAGCTTCACCGCTGGGAGCAAGAGTTCAGCAAGCACCCGCTTCGGACCGTACGCTGCTTCCAATGCATTTGAAACATCCGGCAACAATGCCGAACACAGCCGCACTCGTCCTTCGTCTGGCTACTTCGAGGCTTTCAGCTCCAGCACAAACCCTCCCTCTGGTCTGCTCGGCAACACGGGCAAGTACGGAAGCGCAGTCGGTCCTGAGACCAACAAGCTGCCTCCCGCATCGACCGCCGCCGCCGCTGCTGCTGCCGCTGCTGCCGCTGGTTTAAAGCAGACGCGCAAGGGCGAGCTGGACGTCAACACGAAGCTGGAAGATCTGCAAGGCGACATCTTCACCCTCTGCAAGGACCAGCATGGCTGCAGGTACTTGCAAAAGAAGCTCGAAGAGGGTGTCGCCGCTCATCGCGACATGATCTTTGCCGAGACATTCCCGCACTTTGCTGAGCTGATGACCGATCCGTTCGGCAACTACCTCTGCCAGAAGATGCTCGAATACTGCACGGATGACCAACGCAATCTTATTGTTGAGAGCGTCGCAGGCGAGCTTGTCACCATTTCTCTCAACATGCACGGCACGCGTGCAGTCCAGAAAACGATTGACTTCCTCTCAACGCCACGTCAGATCCACTCCATCATCGTCGCGCTCAGTATGAACGTCGTCACTTTGATCAAGGATCTGAATGGCAACCACGTCATTCAGAAGTGTTTGAACCGTCTCGGCGCTGAGGACAATCAGTTCATCTACAATGCCGTTGCAGCACACTGCATTGAAGTGGCAACTCATCGCCACGGTTGCTGTGTGCTCCAAAGATGCATTGACCATGCCTCTGACAGCCAGCGCATGCAGCTGGTCGCCGAGATCACGTACAATGCACTCACACTTGTCCAGGATCCCTTCGGCAACTACGTCGTGCAATATGTGCTCGATCTCAACGACGCAAGATTCAGCGAGGCTGTCATCCGGCAGTTTGTTGGCAATGTCTGCGCGCTGTCTGTGCAGAAATTCAGCTCGAACGTCATCGAGAAGTGTGTTCGTGTTTCAGAGCAAGCGACGAAGAAACAGCTCATCGAAGAGCTCATCAATCGAACTCGCCTGGAAAAGCTTCTGCGCGACTCGTTTGCCAACTATGTAGTCCAGACTGCGCTCGACTACGCTGACCCAGTGCAGAGAATGCAACTGGTCGAGTGCATTCGGCCGATCTTGCCGATGATCCGCAACACTCCGTACGGCAAGCGCATACAGAGCAAGCTGCATCGGGACAACTACGACTTACACTCGCACCACCACCCCCATCACCATGGACACCACCCCGGGCATGCAGGCATGCCGTACTCGCTTCTGCAAGCCGCTCACCATCAGCAGATGCAAGCTATGGCTGCTCTTGCAAACCGGCAAATGACTCCAGCCGAGTACGGAGGCATGGGCTCCTTCAACGGTCCTCTGCACCCGCAGGGTGGCATACCCGGCCTGGCTCCGCACATGTCAGGCATGTACGGCGCTCCGCCACCTCATCACCCTGCCGGTAGGCCAATGGGTGGACATGGCGCAGCGCACATGTCTCCTGCCATGTCGGCCCAATTTGGCCTCCCAGGTCCGCATCTCCCGATGAACTCGCCGTACGCGCCGCCCCAAGGCTCGCCCATGATGCACCCGGGTCAAGCCGAGATGGGCTTTGGTGCGCCACCCATCGGCGTGCAAGGCGCGGGCGCTTATCCTGGGCGCTACAACGTTACCTACTAGGCTCAGCACCACTTCAAAACGCTTCCCTTCGACAAGCGAACCGAAACGACACACTCCTTTTTCCTTGCCAGGTTCTCGGCCCCGAAAATAAACTCATGATGTACACCAAGACATTTTGCATTCTTCTCATGTCGTGAAGTGTAGTGCCAATAACAAAAGATGATATTTGCCCTTAACTCGACTCTGTGCAACGGTTCAGAATTCGTCCTTGAGCCCGTGTGCTGCTTTGCGCCTATAAGCTGCCTGGTCGCGAAGCCATTGCCGGTACTGCTTGATCGATCCGACCTTCTCGCCCTGCAAAAGAAGTTCGGCGCAGATGCGTTCATTTAGCTCAAAAGCAGAGGAAAATGTGTGAGTACCCTACCTCTCTACGCACATAGAAGTCCGGCACCGGGTTTTGAACGGACTGCCTTGACGGATCGACACGATTACGCTTGATGTGCTCGTAAAACTCGCCGTCCTTTTCGCGGATCGCCGGCAACTTGGACGAGTGCATCATGGTCCACAGAGACGATCCTAGCGTGGGACCAATGAGCCAGCCAACGCCGGTGAATGCGAGCACAGCAGCGAAGGAGACGTAGACTGGGTCGATCCCGGCTATGGCATTCGTCGGATCGAGCTCCTGCGTGAGGAAGAATGCTCCGGACCCCGCCGCTGCCAATGCTGTCGTCGGAATGGTGGTGACCATACCTGCCAAGCGCCGCGATCGGCGAAGCTTCAGATCTATGTCAGGACATCGACGAGAGTCAGAATTAGGCGATATATAAAACAGGAAGGGTAGAGGAACAGGCTCACATTCGTCCCAGGACAAAGAAGCTGCGCCGCTAGAACGTCCCACATGCTGGCCACCCGAAGCACGGTGATTTGGGGACGATGAGTGCATGAAGGCGGCGGCACTGCGAAGAGCAGGCGGGGATAGTCGCCGTGGCCGAACAGCGCCGCTACTCAGCAGAAGGCGAGACGAGGATGCAATGGAGGAGGCCATGGTGGGCAATGCGATGGCGGTGAGGGAATCGTATGAGTCGGCAAAGCTCCTCCGCAGACGATGTCCTCTTTCATTCAAAGCAAGGATGGATACTGGACAGACTGTCGTGGTCGACAATGTGGCATAATAAAGGACGAGCTTGTCAATTTCATTGCCTTCACGGCGACTGCCGTTGCTCTTTGGAGGGTGTGATGGGTATGCTTCGACTAGAGGTGCTGATTCGGATTCTCCGTTCCGCCCTTTTCATGGCCAGAGCGCGCGCGCTGGGCGACAACGCAGACGCCAACCGAGCGAAGAGAGGCGCAGGGACTGGGAGGGAGGAGAGCAACCGCGGTGGGTTCAACTCGAGTCGAGAACAACAAGAACAGCAGTCAGTACAAGCAAGGTTACGTTTAACCACCTTCTCATCCTCGTGTGAGGCTATCGGGTTGACACATTTTGGCGGACCACGAGATTCTAGTCGAGCGCGAAGTGGAACGCAGCCACGGCTGCTAATGCACAGGAAGACCCACAAGTGCGACCAACAGATATCCTGCACGACCACCCCTTAGGCGGAAAGTCACAGAGAGCGCAGCTGGCGCGTCATACACGAGCAAGATGTCACAGGCTCAACCCACGTATGAGGATTATGTGCAGAGGTGAGCGTTCAGAAGAGATCGACAAGGCTTTGAACATGACAGTGCAGCCGATACTAGAGGTGCAGCACCTCGCGCACTGCGGACCCATTCAAAGGGAATGACCGCACCTAACGCGACATGTGTGTTTCGTCCGCCGCCGCAGGATTCATTACTCGGAAAAATACACTGATGACGAATGGGAATATCGGTGAGTTGCTTGGCGGATCAGAGCCACCTCGAGCGGCGCATCTCTGACTCTGTACCCGTCACATCCCACACGTTCGTAGGCATGTCATTCTGCCAAAACCCCTCTTGAAGCTGATCCCGAAGGAGTACTTCGACCCAGAGGAGCCGGGGGTGTTAAGAATCTTGACCGATTCGGAATGGCGAGGGATCGGTATTACGCAAAGTCTAGGCTGGGAGCATTACGAGGTGCATGGTGAGTCTCGTCGGATGGCGCTTTGTAGCAAAAATGCGCAAAATAACGCTAAGGCGAAATGCGCATACTTGTCATGCTCACTACTTCACGCGTCCTCTTCTCCTTCCCAAATCAATCAGCCCCAGAGCCGCACATTCTCCTCTTTCGGCGAGAAAAGGACTACCAAGAAAAGTACGGACCGGCTGGCAAGCCCGCCGCGAAATGAAAGAGAGTCTGTTGAACCGCCGACCGCTCTTCGTCCAAACCGTCCCTTAACACTCTTCCAAATCTACCGAACAACAGCCTGCTTTACATACTGACTGCCACAACAAGCCACGGGGTTACCCAAGCATCATTTGAAGGACACCTGAACATACTGTATTATTTGTCCGAGCATATTCATCGAGCAAGCCCCGTCCATTCCGTTGTGAGTGACAGCCAGCCTCGCATACGTCAGCATGTTGCAACCATACGATTCGGCGGCTGTAAGGATCCGCTTCAAGCTGCACCTAGGGCCGAATACAACATGAATCACTCTATCTTGGCGCGATGCGAGACTACATCTTGCCGCGCCGTCGCAACAGCATGCGAAACGTACAGCCTCGCTACGGGTGCGAGGATAACGCGTACGAGCGCGAGCGTAATCACGAGCGTACAGACCAGATATGCCGCTGTGGTAGGCAGCACTCCAAGGTGAAGCTGCTCGAATGTCAGCGCAATTGGTGCGACTTGAGGAGCTTGCATGCCTCCACCTTCGTCGGATGATATTTGGACGCCCTCAGAAGTCGTCTTTGGAGCGTGCTCCACGTCAGATGCCGAACAAGGGCGTCCGGAATCCCAGGCTAGACGATCGAAGTATAGTCGACGGACACTCTGCCAAAAGCGCGATGATGCTCCCCCGCTAAAAGACAGACACTCTTGGCGCTCTGGCACTGAAATAGCATTGTGCATTGCTACCACTTGCAGGTAGGCGACCTGGCATGGAAACCGTTCGAGCTCCTCCCTAAGCTCTGCTTCCTGTACTTGTCGAGCAAGGTACCTGCCCTCTTCCAGAACATCTTTATATGGCACTGCCGTTTGCTCCAAGCTCGGCGCGTTGCCAATTTTTACAATGGGCGCGTCTGTGGAAGCACGGTCATCTGGAGACGAGCTTCCGTCTTGTGCAACACGCCGCAGATTGCCCGCGACGAGCATCTCATGCGCATTCATGACCCTCAGTCTCGTGTCCGTGGCATGCTGGTTTATGCGGTCAGCAGTGCGTCGTACTCAAGAGTTTCTCCCAGATGGTTGCTCACGTTAGCTGCAATGCTTGCTCTAACAGTAAAACGTTGAGTGAGAGCCCACAAGATTGAATGCCACACTTTCTGTAGAAAACGATCGCGTGGATTTGCTGGCCGATGTCTAGCGACGGGGCCACCCTCGATGGGCCGAGCAAGCTTGAGTTTGATCCAAGCACCGGTGCGACTGTCACTGGCTTTGAGGAGAGGTGACGGACCACTTAGTTCGATTGAGAATAAGCCGCCGGGACGTGTGATGTCTAGTGTCGGCCTGCACACAGAGGGTCGCAAAAGCGAAAAGAGCGGCATGTTTAAAACCCAGGGCGTTTAGGAGAATGCTGCAAGCTGGGACGCATGGTGCTCAATGCTCACCAGTCCTGCGCAAGCTTGGCAGCTGCATACAGCTCGTCTCTGCCTTCAGGGTCGTCTCTACATAGCAGCGGGCCAAAATTGACAATCTCTGTATTTGCACTGCATGTAGCTGCCAGGAGAGCGAGCGAAAGCAACAAAGGTAGCACCGTTAGGCAGCTGAACTTCAGGGCTGGGCTTGGACGAGGAGACTTCATGGCGCGAGATCCTGGCCAGCCCTTATGCTCGGTCGGCGCGGCGGATAAGCGCGCCGGTGACACTCATTTGCCGCGCTCTCAGGACCAGAGGAGCACGTTCCTTGAGCGATGTACTGGCAATCGCCAGTGCCCAGATACAGTATTATTCTCGCGAGCCATCGTGTCCAGCTGAGTCAAGGTGACTGAGAACTGTGCTGTTCCGCCGCTTCTTGTTGCATTCCACTATACAGTGTGGTTGCACGAATTGAGATGCGTGAGCCAATAGCTGTCAAGGCGGGGTTTACAACTATACGCTTCTCTTTTCCGACCTCGGCCGCCTGCAGAGGGTGCACATGCTTGAAGCATCTCTGCCAGCTGTTGGGCTGTCCTCTCGCCTGCTTCCCATCTTGATCATCTTCACCCGGAGCTTCTTAAAGGATTGTGCAGTAAACCAACGCCAACCCTCAGTGGACCCAGTTGGCCCATCATGATCGCCCACAGACTTGTTTCCAGGCTCCCATCTACCGCCGTGCGGCGCACGGCGGTCAGCGCTCGCATCTCGACGCCGGCCACGCCTGTCTCGCGAACCATGAGCGCGTCCGCTCTGAGGAGGGACGCACACGGTCCGCCCATCATCACCGGCGAGGGTGCCAAGGCAGGCGAGGTCCCTTCCGACGAGCAGCAGGCCACCGGTCTAGAGCGATACGAGCTCCTCGGAAAACTTCAGGGTGTCGATGTCTTCAACATGGATCCTCTAAAGATGACCCGCGCTGGCACTGTCCAGGACCCGATCAAGATTCAAAGCTTGGTGCGTACAATGCTACATTACATTTTTAGGCCCGCAAGAAAGCAGAAATGTGCTGACAGACTTTTTCATCTGTGCTTCTTGCAGCACCCGACCCGCATAGTCGGCTGCACTGGCTTCCCAGCAGACTCGCACGACACTATCTGGCTCCACCTGAACAGGGACCTCAAGAACCACAGATGTCCAGAATGCGGAAACGGTGAGCAGTCATGCGCGCTTGGTCTCAGCTCGATAGATCATGTCCAAGTCTGGCGCAGACGAGTGCGCTTGGACCAGCCTCCTGGGTTGCTGCACATACCTTGGTGGCCGATCGGCGACGATGTCGTTCGCAGGCATCTTCCATTCATGGATGGGCAAGCTACAGGGCTTCTCGCATCCTCTGCAGTCAGCAGTGGAACGCAGAGCCTTGCACTTCGGGCGGCATTCAGGACAGCGGGGTGTGATTTTGGAAGACGCTCTGTGGTCACGACTCAGTGCCAGGAAACACGCTCATTTACCGATCAATTCACTGACCCACCTCCACCCTTGCTTCTATCACCAGTCTACACCATGGACTTCGTCGGTGACGAGAACGCCGGTCACCACTAAATGCATCGACTCGTGATGCCGTGATGCCTTGCTGGTGTCTCGTGTTGAGTGGATGGAATGTAAGGAGATTCTCTTGTAATATACGAATCCCTTACCACGCTGCTTCCGGACTAAAGTCTGAAAGGCTCTTAAGGGGCTTGCTCGTCACAAACGATATTGAACTGCCTAGGGGCTCCAAGCGAGAAGGCGTTCCATCACAAAGGGTGTGGAGGATGTACTCGAAACATTCGCATTTCCTGCTCTACAACTGGATCTGCTATCCGAATGAAGCGTACATGTCGTGATGACGGGATATACTGATCCTCTGCATCGACATCATCAACCAAGGCATCGATCTCGTGCGCCTGTAAGAGCAAAAGCGATGAGAGGTGCAAGTCGGTTATCATCAAGTAGGCCTACACATGCTCTCTTGCTCACCTGCTTGATCGTGTCAACCTTTTTGCAACGCGTGGTGACACCTGGGCTGTCATCCAGAATATTGCTCATGTCCAGGTTTTGGGCCTCGCTCTGGAGCTGCTGCACGTTGCTTCGCCACGTCAGTTCGTCCTCGCCGCTGGCATCGACCCTGGTGTCCGCCTGCGCTTCGCCATCGTTTTGGATAGGGATCTACCCGTCCTGAGCAGACATCTTGAACTTTGGACTTCCGAAAGAGTTGGCTTTCGTATACAAGGTGCGAGCTGTGATTCCGATGCACGCTTGTTTGTCTGTAGCCCTGATGGAGGTGCGGGCACCGAATCTGCTTTCTTCTCATGCTCCTATTTGTACACCATCACAACTTCGTTTACTCGCCTTGAGCTTGGGGATCGAAGACCTCACTGTTAGGCTGTGCTTGGCCAATCCAACATTGCGAATATGACGCCGCTTCTCCCACTGCGCGATGCAACAAGGATGCGAAGACCAGTGAGCAACTCCCTTCAGTGTCAGAGAAGCAGCTACCTGTTCGTTGGGAGCACATGGCCCAGCAAGGGTAGTGGTCATAACACAAGGAAGGATGACTCTCTAACGACCACTATTGCACATGTCGCTGCTGTATTGCATAACTATACACATTGAGATACTCTTTCGCGGACTGCATGCTGTTGTGCGCTCACAGTGCGCACTGAGCCACTATATACTAGCCATCGACCATTCCTCACGGGCTACATCCTTAAAACTAACCCTCCCGCACGCCGCCGGCTCTGGTCTCGTCCACTATCGACTCCTTTCCGGCATCCCGGGTTCGATAGCTATCGCTTGTTCCTTTTGAACGGCATTTGAGAGTTGCGTGATATATGACAGGGCGTTCGGATGCATGCTAGCTGCGGCGCTCTGTTACAAGAGGTGTCGGATCCATGGGACCACACTTTGCGGCCCGCTCATCAACGCATCAACCCCAGACTCGCGGTTGCGGCTTGCATAAATTGGACCCCTTCTTGCAACACAGGCCGCAGCTGACGCGCTGACTCTGGTCGATGCCGGAGCAATGGATCCTGCCCCTATAAAGATGGACCTTTCGACAGACTAACATGAGTGTGCTCTTATCCTCTCGCCTCCAGCAGATTCGCCCTCATCAAAGGTGTAGTATTCCAGCAGCCCTGATATCCCTAGGAACTATGTCAAATCCTTCGAAACGGGCAAGCCAGACGAGGAGGTGAGCCAACATTTGCACGAATATGCCAACATGTCTATGAGCTCGAAAAGTGGATCGAAAGTGACGCGTAAACGCAGGTGAAGCAACAGGGCGACGGGATGAGACAAAGGGGCATGAGCTTGGACGAAAGATTGCCGACATCCTAAAGCGTAATCCTAAGAAGCAGGCCAACAAGTACACGGACAACGATTTCCATTAAATGCACAGGGTCACGGCGCACTGTGCCCGTCACCTTGCACAGGAAGCGCACTTGAAGATGACGCAGAGCAAGGAGGAGCTCGAAAACGTTAAGTCCACAAGGAGTTTTAAGAATTGAGTGTCGGGTCTCGTCAGGCAGCCCACAGCCGGCCCTGCCCTGTCCAAATGCTGAATTTGCAAACCTCAAATAAACTGGAGTCACGATCCCAAGTAAACCGTGTAGAATGGACTGGATGCGACCCACGTGTGCTGATGCAAAGCGAAATCCGAGGCGAATGGTATATTGGCTCCCGGCAAAGAAAAACTTGTCTCATGTGGCATCAATGGATCTCGACAGTCACGCTTCGTCCTCGCCAGGCGTTACTGCTGGTAACTTGCTGTCCGCATGCGTCTGTTCCCTCTGGTGACCGCGGTCAAAATGCGAAAACCCAGGCTCGAACAGCGTGGGGAACCCGCGCCAAGCCGGGGTCCGAAGTGCATGGCTGGGCGTGTGTGCATCGCCTTCGCGCATGTGCTCTGGCGCTTCGTCCGCTGGTGTATTGGGACCATCGAGAGCACTGATCCACTCCCACAGCAGCGTCGCCATTGAGAACGCGGCAAGGATGCCGAGAATGGTTGTCGTGCTGAGCGCTGCGAACACCTTCGCTTGGTGGCCCTCCGCGCCAATCTCTCCTTCGTAAAGGCGCCGCAAGGCATGCTCGCGTTCACCAGTAACAGCAGGCTCACCGCCGACGGGCTCGCTGGACCCGGCCTCTTCGATGTGGTAGTACGAAAGGGGTAGGAATACTGCAATCACGCCAACTAGCAGGCGTGGCAACAGTCTCCAAAGCTAGTTAAACATGTGCCAAGCAAGAACAAGGTCAGGTAAGGGCAGCTGAAGAGACATAATCCAACGCAGCCTACCTTTGGAACCCAGACGTCTCCACGTGCGTCGTTGTCCCCTTCAATCATGGCCAATAGCCAGACGCAAAGCTGATAGTGAAAAAGGAGCAATCAAGTGCGTCAAGCTTACCGATAACGTTTGTCACATCAAGAGCACGACGTACCATCGCAATCGCATACGTCGTGCAGAGGATCCACCTGACCGCACTCTCTACCAGCTGCTCTTTTGTAAAGTCGCCACATGCGTCTCCAAACAGGGTGAGGGCGCTGACTAATGGGATGTGGAGGAAGAACCAGGCTTGGGCAGTAACCACTGACTGTGAGATTCAAGTGTAACAGGATGCACTTCAGTGCCCTGCCCGGCCTCGCATCACAAGAGTGAGCAGAGCAACTCACCCTTCGCAACGGATGCAGGACGCTTTTCGAGCCGCTGCGCAGCGTGTAAAACATCAGGAAGCAGAAGGCGATGCAGAGCGCAAGAATCGCGCGGCCTGTAGCATCCGTCACGCCCTCACCAGCAGGATGATTCGAGACAATCGAGTAGACCTTCAGATTGAGACAGGCTCAACATGACCGTGCAAAAATCGTAACTTCAGGCTTTAAACAGAAGACTCACCGTCTCACCGAGCACCAGAGTGCAAAAGTCCGTCATGCGCTCGACTTCGTGCTCAATCGCTACTGCAGACGAGTAGCGCAGCTTCATGATGCGCTTGAACGTCGGCGAGTAGAAGAACGCCCAGCCACCGTATTCAACGCTGCAATGGAGGAGGGCAGAACGCTCAGTTGCACGGTCGAAAGCATTTGTAAGCCCGAGCAGGAGGAATTACTCACACAAGACCGACGACTACCATGGCAATGGCAGGTCTGACAGAGGCGAAGATGGAGCCAATGTAGAGCGCGACGGCGATCGGCCAGGTCGAGACATGTGCGCGGATCTGCGCACGGTAGGGCTTGATATGCATACTGTCAAGGTATCAGACTCAGCTTCCTTCGAACAAAATGCAAAACGAGCGGAGCTCACCTGTAGAAGAGCTGAGTACCGTATATGGAAAATTCAGCAAGGAGGTATGCACCAATTGTCGTCGCGCGTGCTGGGCCGTCGGAGAGCTGCTCTTGAATGTTTGTCGCGTTGTTGCCAAAGACAACCAGCATGGCCATGGTGAACAGAGTCAGGACGGATTGGTATATGTCACCCGTCCAGTAGCAGTCGTTCAGCTCGCGGTACTGTGAGAGAAGTCGTCCAGGCTTAGCTTCTCACCTCCTTTGAGGCTGAAGGTAGCGTCTCGCCTTGACTCACAAGGGACCATATGAACCAAGCGAGGATGTAGGCAATGATATAACGGATGAGGGACGCACCTGTGGGAAGCCCTATGACCTCTGCATTTCCGAGAGTTAGGGACATGAGCTGTCAGAAAAGTTCGCTTTCCTCCAGCAAGCTTAGGCCTACCCTCAGCCAAGACGGAAACGATACCGACAAAGACGAGATCGAAGAAGAGCTCCAGCCGTAGAGAGCTGCGCTCTTCGTTCGACCTGACGAGCGTGGTCCCACGAAAGTACTGCGATGCACGAGGTTTGCGGAAGAGGTAACGCCGGTTCGCGTGGATCCTCCTTGCTTCTGCCTCCAGGATTTCTCTGCGTAAGTCAGCGGCACGAATCCCTCGGGGCCCACATGCAGCCAAATCCTCCTCGTCAAATTCAGCTTCGGTCGGGATAAAACCGCCTGTCTTGACTTGACCGTACTTTAAGTGGTGCGCCGCATGGACATGCGGCATGGCGTGAGGGTTCTTGGACTGGACGGGAGGTGTCTGTCCACCGTTCATATCCACTGGGACGGATAAGGCTGCTACGTCCGGCGCACTGCTACTCGATGGCGACTGCTCGCCAACTGCGCATTTCTGTTGTTCGTCGTTGCCTGACATGCTTGTCATCACCAGTGCAATGCATCCAGCTACAGTTTTTGGAGCCTAATTGGCAGGAAAGTCGAGCTCTAACGAGGGTAATGCTCTGCGCACGGACCCAAGAGAGCGTTTGTCCCTTTTAAAAGATACTCCAACCTCCCAAGGAGAATGGCTGATATATTAAATACACCCGATGCATCCTGCGGTCGCTGCAGCCTTTGCAATCAAACAATGCTCTCACGAGGGAACTTCATGTATCTGTGAATGTGACAGGCGTGTTCTTTCTTTTCTTCTCCTTGAACGTGTTTGCGTTAGCGCGTTTTGTCTCTGTTCGATTCTTTCTTTTTCGGGGTGCGGGACAGTGGCATGAGGCTTTTCCCTTGTTGCCGAGACGACCGGGACGGGGCAGGTGTCTGGAGTGGGGAAGAGGCAGCCAACCCTAGAGCGAAGTGCAGTGAGGCACACGGCCACAGGGGCAGGCCGCGTACACGGAAGGAGACCTGGATGTGTACATGTTAACTTCGCAGCAAAAACGATGAGTTTCGACAGTGTGAAAAGTGTTGCTAGCGAGCCTTTTGGATTGATCAGTTGACAAGCACCCGTGGTTGGACGAGTCTAACCCGATCATTCGTCTACAGGCTGGTGCGACCTCTCATCAAAAGTTCTCAACCCGAGGCTGTTCAAGGATCAGTAAAACAGCAGCAACAGACGATGTGCGCCGGTACACTGGAAATGTCAAGGGCATCATAATGTTTCAAAAACCATTAGCCACACGGTTATGATTGTGTACAACTGAGGGATAAAGACGCATCACGTTCGCGAGCGCCAGCGCGCGTGCTTCCGTGCACATTTGCGGAATCGTGAAGAGCACGAAGAAGACAATGAGGATGATTGTCCGTGTTGGGAAGTGGGAATAATCATACGCCAAAGGAAGCGGATAATTCATCAGGTCGTGGAAGGGAGGGGCCCAACTCCAAGGTGCTGCAGAAGCCGAAAGGACGCAATCGCTTTCTCAGCGCAATCGTCGCGGCAAGCTAGACTCGCATGCACCTCTGCTGCTGCCGGACAGCAAATCATCCGATAGACATCAAAGCAACGACAGCGAGGACGACGAAAGGGAGTCGCCGCCCGTGCGTTCCCACGCGTATGGAAACGCGCAATACTCTCTATCGGCATAAAAAATAAAGACTTTTGCTTGATTCCATCCGATCTTGGTCCCGTTTCACTTCCAGGCACATGCGAAGCGATGTGCGCTTAAATGACGAGGACAGCGCCAACGGCAGCAACACCGCCGAGCACAAGGGCCTGTGCAGACCGCACGAGCGCCGACGCGGCGCCCGAATTCTTGGTGCTGCTGCTGGGGATGGGGTTGTATCCGGTCCCAGTAGGCGTGCTGCCCGTGAGGGTGTGCCCAGGGCTGCTAGCGCTGTTGTTCGCGTTTGTCTCGATGTACGCATTGTTCATCGGCTGGCCAACGCAGTTGATAATTGGCACAAGCGACTGCTGTGGCTGGAACTGTGCAACGAAAGGCAGGATGACCTCAGTAGAGAGCTCGACGGACTGCTGGTAAAGGTCGTGCGCGAGGACAATATAGCCCGTGTCAAGGGAGGGCGCATTTTTTATGATCTGCTCGAACGTGTAAGCAGAGTTGGCGGCAGAGACTATGCCAGCGCCAATCTTCCAGTCGTTCGTGTCGTACGTCTGGCCGTTGGCCGTGGTCCAGATGATCGGGGTGAGGCCCATGGCCTTGCAGATGTAGCGAACGCGGTCGTCAATGTCGCCGTAAGGGGGGCGCATAGTGTTTGGTGTGACGCCAACAATGTCCTTGATCGCCTTCATGGTCCAGGCAAGCTCGGCGACGATCTGCTCGTTGGTAAGCGTCGTGAGGTACGGGTGTGACCAGGTGTGAACGGACAGCTGGTGACCAGCCCAGTATTCCGACTGGAGCATGGTAGGCCGAGAGACAGCGCGCGAGCCAACGATGAAGAAGGTGGACTTGATGTTGTTCTTCTGGAAGTAGTCGAGCAGAAGCGGCGAGTAAGGAGAAGGACCATCGTCGTACGAGACACCCCAGGTGTTCTTAGTCTGGCAAGTCGTGACATCCGTGTCACGGGTGTGCCCGCCACACGTCCACCAACCGTTGGAAGCCGCATTGGCGACGTTTGGGTTCGAAGAGTTGGAGCAGGTCAACTGCGCAGGGTTAACGGGGATCTGCGGGGCCTTGGATAGGTCAATCTTCTTAAGCCACTCCTGGACGACCGGATCGTTGGTTGGCGGGGTCTGATCCAGTGTCGGGTACTGGGACCCAACGATGTTGGCAGTCGGCAAGGGTGGTGAGCCGCTGACGTAGGAATTGGTCTGTCCCGGCGTGGCGGTGACGGGCAAAGTGTACGTCGGGAAGGAAGAGGCAGTGCCGCTCGAGATGGTGGCAACGATGCTCAGGACGCTGGCGGGGAGACTGCCACTGAAGTTGGCGAGGCCCGGGCTGGCTCCAGCGTGGGCAGCGCCAGATCCGCCCCCAGCACCCGCGGCAGCTGTGGTTGCAGACGAGTGATGCTGGCGCTTGACCAGGTGCATCACCGATGGTGTCGGCTTGATGTCTGCGGCCGCGGCCGAGGAGGCGCACACGAGGGCCGCGATGGCAGCGACACCCGAAGCGATGCGAACCATTTTGATTAGTTAGCGACTGCTACGCGTCAATAAAAGTTGAGGGATCACTAAAAGAGAGATTGCAAGTTTAATTTGAGTAGGTGCATTCACAGCAAGTCGAATGCAGTGAAATGACAGGGCACACTCACCGGCCAAATAACAAGGCGAAGCGTCTTGGACGTGAAGGGTGAACTCTCCGTGCAGCACCAGTGATGAGCCGAGCCGACGAGAGGATAACGAGGTAAGGGAGAGATGGAATACGCCTGGTCTTCTTTGAAGAGACGAAAGGGTGAGGGGTGTGGATGGTGTCGTGGACGTCACAGAGAGGAAAGTAGTCGAGTCAAGGAAGATAAGCGTCGTGTGTGGGATGGTTGGGGAGTGCTGTTGATGTACAGAATCTCATCGACAAAAGAAAGGGGGTGGGGGGATATGGCGTGTCACTGGAAGCACAGCACTCAATGAGAAGCGGAAGGTTTGCAACTCAGCTAGGGTGACTGTGCTGCTGCCATGGTGTTTGTTGCCGTTTTGTGTGCCAGCCGAGGCCTGCGCCTGTTGGAGACAGTTGTTAGAGAGAATGCGTCTGAATTCCGCTAAGTCGTGCAGCATGCGCGAGGCGGCGAGCGCCCTCGCGCTGCACAGACACCGCACTGGACCAGCTCTCGTCTGCAGATCCACTTCCGCCTCTCCAATCAGAACCTGCAGGGAAGGCTTAAATTAACAAAGATTTACCGTTCACATTGCAAACTTCGGGGAAATCTGGCCGCCTTCCCCATGGCCACCACACCTTTTCTTGGGTGTACCGCGGACAGGTGCGCCCTGCTTGCTGCCGCCTGCCGGGTGGGTGAACCGCCGATTCATGCGGCAGCGCGCGGAATTTGAAGCTGCGGCCACAGCACTAGAGCACATCATATTGCTCTTGCTTTTCCAACTTGAGTGCCGGCGATTTGCCCTGGGCGGGTGTCGTACGCGACCGCCGAAGCACGCTCCAAACACCAAGGTGGGGGGGGGGTCATGTGTCGAAACTCGAAAGGTGTAGAAACTCGCTGCGAACGCTCAGCATTGCTACTTGTGGGATCAACAAACATACGAGAACAGAGGGTAAGTCAAGATGGGCAAATAGCCCCATCATGTAACTTTGGTTGTCTCTCCAGGCTCACACGTCGGGCAACCACGTCGCCTGGTCTTTGGTCCACGTCAGCAACGATGGCCTGCGTCTTATTGTGGATTGCCGCCAGTTGCCGCTTCTTCGTGTGTATGAACGGGTATTATGTATATATATGGTTGACATTCGGTCGTTTGTTGTCATTTTGGCAAGGTGTGGCGATGAAGCATGCAGAGGCTGTGCACGAATCATAGCGTGGCATCCAGCCTGACCCTATCCGATTTTGCCGCCGCACGTCACGGCGAACAACCTCTCTCACAGTTGCAAGGCACAAGCGAAAGTTCTCTGAATGTGCTGTGGCAGCGTCAGTGTCAGCACGCCAGCTTGCATCAACTGGGCAGAGTGAAAGGAGGACGTCGCTGATCCCATGGTGAATCATCATAGAAAGTTAAATATTGGAGATGACCCAATCTTCATACACATGAACGAGCCGGCGCTGCGCATGTCGGGCACTGCCCGTGGCACAAGACTGTGATAATGCCCGAGAACACACGGTGTGGGGAGGGTATGGTATGGTGGGTATCAAGATGTCGGTGTCGTGATATCGCATATGTACGCCTGGGGCCCGAAACCGGAGACCGTGCGAGATTCAAGGATGCAACGGACGAGTTGCGGAATACCTAGCCTTCCTACCCATCCATCTGGTAGAGGATTGTCCGACTTTTGTGAATGCAAGAGGCGACAGGCGGGCGGGGGAGGCAAAGACAAAAGGCAGGACGATAATGGATGAGGGTGGTTGACGTACCGAAATATTCATGCGGCGGTAGCAGCGACAGGGGCAGCAGCGGATACTTCCGCTGCTGCCGGTGCGGATGATGGTTTGGCCTCGGGATCAGCAGCGGTCACAGGCGGCACTGTGAACCAGCCGCCGAACCAGCCGACACTGGTCTGGACAGGGCTGGCGACCTGCTCGTCATTCATGACGGCAGAGTGTTGTTTCCTCTCCGCCTCCTCTTGCGCGACCTCTGCTGCCTCGCGCTCCTGCTCGGCCGCCTCAACAGCTGCTTCGCGCGTGTGGGCGGCTGCCTTAAGAGCTGCCTTCTTGGCCTTCTCGGCAGCCTTGGCGGCCGCCTCGCGCTCCTTCTCTGCAGCCTTCTCAATCTTTTCCTTCTCCTTAAGCGCAGCCTTGTCGGCCTTCAAGTGCTGTGCCCACGCAGCCTTGACGGGAAAATAAACACGAAAACATCAGCGAATCGAGCATGGCACGCTTATTACACCGGAAACACCGCCAGAGCGTACCTTTTCAGCTGCCAGACGAGCCTTCACAGCGCGCTGCTCTGCCTTGTGGTGCGCTGCCTCAGACTTTAGCTCGGCCTTTTTGTACTCGAGATCGGCCTCCTCTTCGGCCTTAAGTTGGTCAACGCGTGCCTTCTCCTCACTGCCAAGCAAGGCACAGATCAGCATGTGCATATTGTGCAATATTTCGACTTTGAAAGCCACTCACGCTTCGAGCCTCTTCTTCTGCAAAGCGGCGGTGGCTGTGGCAAGCTCCTTTTCGTAAGTTGCAATGGCCGTTGCAACTGTGGCAGCGTACTTCTTGCGCGCGTCCGCCTTCTTCTGCGCCTGGATATCTGCCGCCTTTTTGATCTCAGCCTGAGCCTCCTCCATGGCCTTCTGCTTGGCGGCGCTCTCCTCCTGCATGGCGGCCGTGTCGGCGACGTTTTCCTCCTGGGAAGCCTGCCGCTCGGCGACAGCGAGGTCAGCAGCGGCCTTTTGCTGAACAATGGCCAACTTGTCGGCGGCAGCCTTCTCAGCGGCGGCCTGGGCATCGGCGGCGTCACCGGCAGCCTTGGCGGCAGTGGTAGCAGCGTCGGCCTCCTTCTTGGCGGCGATATCGGCGGGCGAGGAAGAGCCAGCGACGGCGGAGGTCGAGTAGGTCAGGAGGTTGTAGAAGTTTGCGACGACACCAGCGGGAGCAGCCTTGACATCGGTTTCCTCAGTAGTAGCAGCAGCAGTGGCCTCATCTGCGTTGGCCTCCTCTGCATTGACCTCCTCTGCACTGGCCTCCTCTGCGGTGGGCTCCTCCTCGATGAAGGGTGTCTCTGGCCGAGTAGGCTTGCTCTTCTTGCCGAAGAGGCTCAAGCTGCGACGCGGCTTGGCGGGCGCGGCTGCGACATCGTTGGCGACCGGCATCGTGGCCTCCTCCGCAGGGGCATCATCCGAGCTGGGGAAAGTGACTGGCTCGTCAATAGCTTGTTCGGCGGCTGGCGCAACGGCCTCGGCGGCCTTGGTGCTGCTTGCCTTGCGGGAGAGCTTGCGTATGAGAGCTGGCATGATGGTAGGTGTGATGTGAGTTGTATGATGTCAGTCCGGAGTTGTTCGTAAAGCCTGTTTGTGAGCAGCCTTCTTATGGTCGTGTATTCGTGTCGTTACGTTGCAAATGGTCGTTACAGGGTATCGATGCAGGATGGGGAGGGGAGGGGTTGGAGAGACAAGGTCAAGGGTAGAAATGGATGACTCGTTAGGATATAAAAGGGAAAGGGAGACGGGTATGTTGCGCAACCTGCAGTTGTTGTTGGTCCGCATTAACTCAGGGGCTGCTTATCTCTCATCAGTCCTCAGCAGGACAAGTGCTCTTAGGCAGTGGGCTCAGTTCCATCCGCACGACACCGCGCCACTAAGGGCATGATTGACTGCTTATATAAACATCCAGTCGTACACGCCCTATTTCGTCTCGGTAGTAACAAAGTGTTCACTCAAATATGTTTGCACCCTGGAAGGTGCTTTGTAAAGCTCGTCGCATCGACCACCTGAGGAATCGACGCATTGCAAGAACTATCCAAAGCCGTGCTTGATCTACCACAGACCTGCAACCCGAAGATCAGAATTCCAGTAGTCCGAAAATGCAGACAACGCAATTATGGCGCCACGTCCTACGCTCAGCCCTTCAGAATCGCGCACTTGTATCGACAGTTCCTGCTGACAAGCGTCCGCTCACCGTGTCCTCTACATCTTTTTCCAACTCGCGCTCCAGCTCAACTCGTGGACAAGGTGGATCTCCAGGCCTGGCACACGCCGAAAACATCCGAAGAGCCGATTCATCTATTCGCAAGCAACAATGGTCCAATCGAGTGCTCATCCTTCTCAGCACCTTCGTCGGTGCAAGCACCTACCTGCTTGGTTTCAACATGGGATTCGCAGCCGGGAGGAAGAAGGCACATGATGAAGTTGAAACTCCAGCGCCTATCGTTGCAGGCGACAGCGGCCGTCAGCTTCCAGCTGCGTCCACCACACGATGACGACGTGCATTGCCACCTGTTACTCTAATATCAACTTCTTTCCCCCGCCAAAGACCCTTGACTGAGGTGGAGAGCCAGTCAATGAGAATAGATTCGCTTTCACCGTCAAAATATCCAAATTCACGCCTTGCTGCAGTTGCCAGCATATTGCATAGCGGCGAATCAATGATTAAGCAAGAGCACGCGGCGGAGGTACTACGCATATGCAACGGCAAGAGGGCATGCCTATGGGTGTTCCGCACTTCGTGCAACAATAGGAGCCTGTTGGTGCGGGATGAGCTCAAATGATATTGCAGATGCCATTAGCGTGAGTCGCATCACCTGCGCACGCTCGCGCAATAGCCGCATCGCGGTGGCACGCTATGCATTCCTAACAGTGACTCCTTCAACGCTTGGATTTTCTTGCAGCTCGTACCACCCGATGAACACATTCATTTACCGTCATCCGCATTTCATATTTCAATGGCCGACTGTATACTTGCTCTCTGCTCCGCAAAGTGCTGCCTTGCTGTCTACTTTCCTTCGCTCTGTTTCTTTCCCTCGAAATACTTGCCCACCTTCGCCAACACGTATTTGCCGGTCCTTCCAAGTCCAGCAGTGTACACGCCCTTGATGCTCTGGCCCCAAGCCGGTCCGCGCACAATGCTACCAATGTTGGTCAGCAGCACCTTCTCGAAATCTGGCTGTGCAACAACTGCGCCCCAGAAATCCGTCAAATCGCCCTCCAAAGCGGCCGTGTCATCCGGCTTTCGATGGAGCGTGTCGTCCTTGCGAGAGAGCGAGAAGCGCGCAAACGCTTCGTGCGTGTTCGGGTGGGAGAGATAGTGCTGCTGCACTAGCTCGCGAAGCCGCTGCGGCATGCGCATTGCGTAGTCTACCTTTGTCTTCGGCGATGCGTCTTGTACGATGATGAAGTGGCCCGATTGTATCTCCTCCAGTGCAAGCGTGCCCAAGGAGCGCATTAGACCGCCATACAGTCGTCTGAACTCTTCGCGTTGTCCAATGACAATGTTGCGCACCTTGTTTGCGTTCTCGCCGCCGGGCACCGACATCCGAAAATCGCCCGTGTACGAGAGCGAAGCAATTCGCGTGTATAGCTCGACCTCTGTGAATCGCTCCGGTAGCAGCAGCAGCGCGATGCGCAGCGCCGAGGTGAGGTTGACTTGTTGAGCCAAGCGCACGCGCGCGTCAGTGGTGATGAGCGCCACTGGTTTGTGCATCCTCCCGCTGACGTAGAGAGTATCCCAGTCTATCAAGTCTTTGCAGAGCGTGTCGACGTCCATCACGCCGTACTTGACCAGTTCGTCTCCCATTGTGACGTAAGGGTGGTACCATATCCCTGCGCCTAATCGTTGCACCCACGCAAGCACGACGGAGCCGCCCATGCGCGCGAGGACGCTGTAGTGTGACTTGTGCAGATTCATATTCACCGCATGCCAATGAGCAGGGTGCTGCACCGCGAAGATCAGATCAATCATCTTTTTCCCGCCTTTCTTAGAGATGGGTGGCTTGAAATGCTCCGGTCCCGACGTCTCTTGTGAAAAGACGCCGGATCCATATGCAAATGCGAATCGGATGGGGAGGGATGGGGAGTCAAAGTAGGAGATTATACATTGCAAGCGCTTCTGTATCGTTTCTGGAACTGGAACCATTTGATTGACGCCAAAGTGCGCGGGAAAAGAAGATGAAAGTGAAGGCGAAGAGGATTGGCCGAAAACACTCGTAGAATGCGGCACAGGCTTGTCTACTTTGCGCGTTGAAGACGTAGCGAGACTTGAGGTGCTGCTGGAGGACAGTGAGCGCCAACTGATACCCTTCAAGCTTCTAGCCGAAACACGTGTAGAGTATAGGGTTTGGACTCGCGCTGCCCAGTAGACGGAGCCGCCTTCGGTGGAGAACGTCCGGCATTTTCTGCAAGGCTGGCAAGCTGCTTGGGTCCAACGAGCGGATATTGCGAAGCTTGCCAGATTTCGCACAGCGGGTAATGAGCTCCGCATAATGCATCGACCTTCCATACTATCGCTGCTGCCTAGGCGGGTGCAGACTGCTCGCTGGAACGAGCAAGTCTGGAACGTTTCTGCTCGATGGGGCGAGGCACGGAAATTGGGCTAAGACTGGCACAGCCTTGGCACCTCGACCACTTTGCAACTCGGCGGGGAAGTCGTTTGCGAGGATTGATCACGGCCAACGGTGGGACCGACGTGGAAGATGCTTCTGACATCTGTGGTCCAGATGAAGGGTCAAGGCATGTCCGATATTGGCAAAAGGCTTTCCACCCCAACTTTCGGAGAGGATGTGTGATAATCAGTCTGGCCGCCCGCGACGTCTGCTGACGGAGCACTGAGAGCTGGTGACGCCGATGCTTCTTTGTATCTTACCAGCCCGAGTTCCGTGATCCAAAGGCACTGCGATGAACACGATACACGGCTCCCGTGTCGTGCAGGCTGTCGTGCAAGGCTGTCGTGAGATGCTGACGCGGACACCTGTCGCGTCGCGAACATGTACGTATGCAACCCTACTTGAATATCGATTAATGCACTCAAAGTCCACACGAGGCGGATGCAAGACGGAGCGCAGACACAAGAGCCGAGAGTAAGGACTTACTTGGGAAGGCCGGAGTGCCTGCCGTTGTTGTTTGACTTTCCGCCTCGCTCACTCTCACGGATTTGAAGCTTTTATCTCGCTCACCTGGCTGATGGTTCACTCGGACTGTGGACGAAGATGAGCTCCAGAGATGCCTGCAGGCGAAGAAACCAGCTGGATTTCAACGACAGGCCCAAGCCACTCATTGAGAGCAGCACTCACTGCATGTGGGACGCACGCCTCTAGAAAGCGACAACTCGCAAAGCTTGCTTTCAACGCCTACACATTCAAGCAAGGACTCAGCACCTGAACGCTGAAAACATTGCTCGTATGGCACTCTTCGTTATCAAAGCACGCGTCGATCTACCCAATGCCTATGCCTCGGCAAACCAAGATCGAGCTGCATGCCGAAGCCACGTATTGATTCCGAACACCGCTTAGTGCAGACGATCATACCCCGAACATCGTTCCACCCAGAGCACACCGCAAGCCCTGCGACTCGGGGCTCTCAAAGTCCCAAGGAAAGACGAGATAGAGGCTCAAACCGCTGGTGCTCCGGGTCCGGATACCCTCAATTTTTTGTTCCATCTACACAGCATCAAGAAGTCAACGACGCGTTCGTCTTTGAAGCGCCGGCGGCACCGAAAGGTAGCCTTCTGGCAAGGCCCGGGGATTTTGTCGACCCTGCTCGCCCCCCTAGTCCCTCACTTTCCTCCAAGGAAAAGGGACTTGGGATCAGTCTCGAAGAGGTGGCAAAAGACGTGCGTCGAGATCAACATCAGAAGGAGAAGCGAGGCGTTCCGCGCGGCAGAGGCATCGGAAAGGGTTGGTTCTGCGAGGACGGAAGGTGGTTCGATCAGGCGACGAAGCGACCTTTAAGCCCAGACGACGTCGACAGCATACACGCTTGCGAGATCCAACCTGTCGCGGAGAGCAGTGGGAGTCGTCTCAGCGCCGGCTTTCACTTGCCGATTAGAGCATCGACAAAGGCTCTACCATCAGACGCAAGAACCAAGACTGCTCTGCAAGTGATCAGCATACAGGGCGAATCGGATGAAGCCTCACCTTCCGGTCGCTTCAGGAACCGGCTTAGCGTCTCAGTTCTACAAGACCTGAAGCCCGAATATGATGAGGAAGACTTAGACGACGAGCCTCGAGTTGTTGAACCTCCTATTCGACATTCAGCCGATCACAGCGAGCATCCCGACAGCACCGGACCTTTGAGATCAGCAAGGCTCACAGATCGGTCTCTGGGTAGGGAAGAGCCGGCACAGGGCAAACAAGACGTATCTTCAACTCCGGACACAAACGAAGCTTCCATGTCAGGGGTTCCCATACGAATCCCACAACGCACAGATCGACATTCCGTAAGTACCAATGCTTGAACTCTGCTAGGCTTTCACGTCCTTGCTGAGGCACGTGTATTCGTTTTCATGCTTCCAGTTGCACCTCGGATCCGGTACTACTAACTCTGGTCGATCAATATCGAACCTTCCGCCGAAGCCTGAGACTATGTCGAGTGGTCGCCCAAGCCAGTCCTTTACCGCGTCGCCTTTCGCGCTCGGTGCCCGCAATGCTGGTCAAAACCCTCAGGTCGCCAACAACTCACGAGGCAAGCGCCTCGGCACTCAGTCGTATAGCAGAGTGCATGTCTCGGTATCGCAAGCACAGGATTCTCGCCGCTTGCAGCTTGCACATGACCATCCGATGCAGCGTCAGCCTACCTGTCGCAATGCCAACGAACTGCAGGCGCAACACACTCGTTCCCTGCCGGATAGTAAGTCAGGTCCGTACTCATACGCCAACGAGATACCAACAAGGCTCAAGAGCAACGCACAAGGCGAGGGCACGAAGGTGGCCAAGATGAAGTCTCGGGACCCAGCGCCTCGGGACCTGGACCCTTCTTCTCGGGATCTGCCTTCTAACCCTTTCGCCATTCGCCCTGTTGATCGTCGAGAGTCACAAAAACAGCAGGAACCAATCTCAATCGGAGACTCCGACGATGAGCTTGGCAGTACGCAACCATCGAAAGAGCAGGTACTTAATGGCCCCTGCGAGTCGGCAGGCCCATCCAAGGACATGGAAGCTCCGTATGCGGTACAGAAAGAGACAAGCGGCGTCATGGACACGCTTCATGCCCTAGGCAAGCAACACCTCCGATTGTCTACAAATAACGAGCAGCAGGACTGTGTGGTTAAGAGTGACAGCTCTCTCTCCGAGCTTCCCAATAGCTCCAATGGAAGCGAAGATGAGCGGTCACCTCAACGCCAATCCCGCACGGTGACTCAATCAAAGCGAAAGCGGACTATTCCTATGTCACCTGCAAGCGAGCATGAGATTGCGAGAAAGAAGTCTAAGGCCGAGGCGAGAGTCGAGCACTCTTGGGATGAGGCCATGTCCGATTCGTCGCAGTTAATCACAGGCAAAGCTCCTAGGAAGGCCAAGGCAGGTGCTTCGAAAGATGAGAGCATCCAGATCGCCGACTCGGAAGATGAGCAGGGAGGCCACTTTGAAGCCGATGAAATGTTGGCGAGGGAGCAGCAGCTACAGGAAGGCGAGTCACGGCCTGACAACAGGGGTAGGCGTACGCGTGGCGGCGCCAAGACCTTTAATCTGACCAAAGGTGACGAGGACGACTCGCACTTCGATCCGCGCTTAAAAGCCAAGGCGAATCGCACTACCAGTATTGCAGGTACTCGCGGCAGCAAGTACGATCCGAAACACGATCCCACGCAGACAAGTATTCTGGGCTCTCTCATGCAACAGAGTAAGCTCGGACGTGATAAGGAGTCGACTTTGGGCGGCTCGAGCGGCGTCAAATCTAGCGGCGGCATGTCGGCGTACGACTTCAACGTCACTGGCTTCGTGATTGGCGATATTCGAGCAATATCATCGTCCGGTCTGAGGATGTCTTGTCTGCCAGACAGCCTTCTCTTCGGCCACGGAAATGACATGCCCAAATTCTGGCGCTTGCCATTGAAATCCATCCTCTCAGGATCGGTGAGCAACAAGACCTCACTCAGGCATGTTTTATGGTCGCGACTGAAGCTTCATCATATGTGCAGGTGTCGTCACCCAAGAACCCCGGGATCAAAGGCATGAGCCTTGAGTTTCTGAACAACAAGGAAGCTGGCTGGAAGTTATCCGAACACATGGAGCGCCCACCTTGTGAGTGATATCCCTTGAAAACAGCGATGCCAGCGTCTTCGAGTCTGCTTATCTATTTCATTCACCCATGTCCAGCTCACGAAGTGCATTTCCTTCAAATCCATATTCTGTTGAACGATGGGCGGAATGACGGCTACAAGGAGACTGTCGACCGCATCACGAGACACGCGAAGGAAACGGTGGCGGTATCCGGGCCCGGGTTTATCGATATTGTCAAGTCCAACTTGGAGCTCGTCGAGATCACTTCAGAGTTCACACTGCGCATGCAACCCTCGACCTCCACCTTGGACGTTTCAGTGCAAAAGTTCTACGCCAACTCGGGGGCAAAGAACAGCGTCACACCGAAGATTACAGTTCCGTCTAGGCAATCGTTACTCAACGCCCGAGGTGGTCTGGACAGAGGTACTGCAGCCAGGAGAACGTCTGGAAAAGGAGCATCAGACTCCTCCGACTCCGATGTGGAAACGGTGAAGCCGACCAGAGAGACGAAGAAACTCAAAAAGCCACCCATGCGAGCTTCTGTCCGCTTATCCGCCAAGAATGATCCATGGGACAACGTCGTTTCGCAAGCCTACAATCGAGCATCTGGTTCCTGCTCTTCACAAATTGCACTGGAAGACGACAGTGAGATTCTACGCTTCCCAGCAGAAGGACCTGGCTCGGTCTCATTGTTCAAGTCAGACGTTCGCAAGCTCAGAGACGGCGAGTTCCTTAATGACACGATCATTGAGTTTGCTCTCAAATACATTCACAAGACTCTCGAGCAGTCCGAGGATCCGATAAAGCGAAGTTGCGCGGACGACATCCTTGTATTCAGCTCGTTCTTCTACAAGCGACTCACCTCTGTCAAAAACGACCCTGTCGCTTGCTACGAAAGGGTTCGCAAATGGACAAAAGGCGACTTGGCTTTCAAGAAGAAATATATCATCATGCCAATCAACGAGTCGCTGCATTGGTATCTCGCCATCGTTGTCAATCCGGCACTCATCTTGGAGGCCACGTTCGATCCAGAAGTCGATGGAGATCAAAAGGCTTCAGCTCAGGCGCAGTCACCTGCAGTTGTACGTCGCAGCTCTCGATTCGACAGACAACCCGAAGACGATGGCGCCACTGAAGAATCCGAGTCCAATGAGACAAGAGCAAAGGATAGGATTGGAGTCGAGGGCCATGTGGTTGCAGAGGCTCCCAAGCCGGCGGCAGCACAAGAAGAAGGTCGTCCACGCACCACCGATCCAGATCGAGACACGTCCATGGCTGATGCGCAAGCTGTTCAGTCGGCCCTGGCGGCTGACACTCCGCCTGTTGAGAACCACGTAGCAGACGAAACGACTTTCGCCATCAGAGCTGACAATCCGGTGCTCGGGAGATTCTTGTACAAAGACGAATGCGAAGAGGCCGACGAGCTCCAGTCCGACGGCGAAGCAGAAACTCATCGCGAAAGAAACTCACAACGCACCGATAAAGGGCTGAGACGAGGTGCCGTTTATTCTCCTGTGGACGCTCCACACGAAGGGAAAGCAGCCAGCCTCAGCCGGACAATCAGCCATGCAGGTCATTTGGGAGAGGACGATGAAGTCGACAGGAACATGGCTTCCAAAACTGCAGCTTCCGTTGGATTGGTCGTGGATGCAGCAGTTGATGCGCATCGTAGCCAACGCGCAGCTGTTGCAGACTTCGACACTGTCATGGTATTGGACAGAGACTCGTCTGAAGGAATACTCAGTGCAGAGACCGCAAGTCAAGGCTCTGCAGGTGCTTCACCAAGCAAACACCGAGTTCGGCATCCAAGCCATGGCCAGGGTCTGACTGTGGAGGAGAGTCCGGACGACGCAGCGATGACTCGGGCATCCAACCCGACTTCCGCGCTTTCGGACAATGTGATTCTACGCAATGGCAACTCGGGCCGTGGTGCGTTGGTGGGCGGTGGGCCGATTGAGCCAGGCGCAGCCATGCGCGCTCGTAAATCAGAGCAAGCCGAGGCCAAGTCTCAAGCTGCACGGACCGCGAACGGCAACGTTCAGGCTAGGAGCTCGCTCAAGACGCACCAAGAACGCTCTGCGACCAGGAGCAGGAAGCAAGATAGAGTCTTGAATAGTCTGCAGCAGACTCGCCTTCCCATCGTGATCACCTTCGACTCTCTCAAGAGTGGCGGAGGGCAGAAACATGCTCGGGTCGCCAAAAATCTCAGCTTCTGGCTCCGATGTGAAGCTCGAGTTAAAAAAGATGTTGAGGTCAATGAGCGACTTTCATGCGAACATGTGGATGCGTACATCCCTCAGCAAAGTAATTTCTCAGATTGTGGTGTCTATGTCATTCACTTTTTTGAGCGCTTCGCGTCTGATCCGGATGCAGCTTTGGCCGAACTGGTAAGTGGACGCCCATCCATCCGTTGCCAACACTGTCTAATGTAGCACTGTGCACTTCAGGAGAACTGCGAAAAGGACGCCCCATTCTGGCAGGGAGATGAAGTTGGTCACAAGCGAGAATACTGGAGGTCGACCATCGACAGGCTTTCCGAGCTCTGGCTGAAAGCCAAGGAGGAAGAAGGGAAGAAGGAACTGGACCGCAGGCGCGAGGTTGCAAGTGTGAAACAGCAGACGACGATTGACGGCAAAACTGCGGAGGGCAGCACAGATGATCAGAACATGACAGGGGTGGAGACGGAAGGTGACAAGGAAAATGGCGCGGCGAAGGCCGTGGCAGCGAATGCACTCGACAATGGCGATGAATCGGATGGATTCGAAATGATCACGCAACCCGACGGCTCGCAAGTAAGGTCACCTTGCAAAACTGCAAGCGACTCGAAGAAGCGATGATGACAACGCATACAGACCCTGCATTCTTATTATTCAAATGCATCAGCATTTTGCATAGATCGCGCAGCACATGAAAACAATGTATTATATCGTCACGACGCGAACATGCTTCTGCACTGAAGTCGATGCGGTTCTGCTCGAGATGGTAACACGGCATCCATGAAGAACCAATTGCGACACGCTGATAATGAATATTGGCCTTTCCGGTGAGCTGGGGATTGACGCAGACTCGGCGATTGACACGCGAGTGTCGCCTGGGTCGGTCGGAGCAAGGTGCATGAGCTCACCAGCTTGCCGAAAAGACCAACAGGTTACAAGATTAGCGTAACAATAGTCACCATTCCTCTGGTACACTGAAAATAGGTCTGGCATCCAAGTTGGGCGAGCGATGAAACATGCACCATTTCTGGGCCCTGAGTGGAGACCCAATGGCTACCACGACTTGTTCGAAGTCACGGCCCTATGGAACCGACCGTGCAGCATGGCTCGCTGATCCCCCTGCCTCGGAGTGATGTGGCGACAACTCCTTGGTGGAACTAATCCCATATTCAGTGAAGCATTTCAAAATTTCCTGCAATTGTTATCTTGCAACTGAATACAGCAAGTTTAAAACCCCTGAATCTTGAACCTCTCGTAACTCAGATGGTCAGAGTCTGATGCTTATAGCTTCAAGCCTGCGATAATGCAGGAGAGACGTTACGTCAAGGTCGCGGGTTCGATCCCCGCCGAGAGGAGTTCATTTTTGAAACTCTCACCAATCGAACCTTCAACTTAATCCTGTTTCTTTGAATCTCTTCGCATTTACTTACGTTGCGATACAGACGCCCTGCCGTTTGCTTTTTGCTTCTCGGTGGAATTGAACACTAAGCTTCCAGCGTTCGGCCTTGGCATTCATTACAAATCAAAATGGTGCCTTGTTCGAGATCTCAGAAGCCGCGCCTCATCTTTTATCCACATGTTGCACACAGTCGGTCACAAGAACAACCATTACAAGGGTGCAGTGCGTGTTGGGGTCCACGCAACTACATCCTCATTGGCCCCTGCAAGATGTCTGCAGAGCGGTTAGCCCACATAGTCTTTTAGTCCGCAGCCTGGAAGAGTAATGGAGCGACAGATTAGAGGCTTTGCGGTTTGTGTGCAGGGGAAGTCAGTAAAAAGGGTTTCCAAGTGTACATGGGACAGGGTGCGGCGCTTGCGACGATCGTCAGATCGGTATGATTGCCTTAACGAAAAAGCGATCAACCTCATCCTACTTCAATTCAATCCGAAAGAGTTCAAGCGGAAACGTGGTCTGGTATCAGCAAGGTTGAGCAGATGAGAGGATGAAGACCTTGTGGAATGTAGACAGTAGATGCCTTGCCAAAGATCGTCAGCGGTCTCTGCCAGCAAATTCGGCCGACAACCAAGACCCCCAGGACGCAAATTGTGGGTAGCCAGTACCGAGTATTGAGTAGATTGGTCCATGAGTCGGACGATCTGGGGTAGTCTGGGGTTGTCAACACTGGGAAGTATGTAATCATCCTGATGATAACCGCCGCGGGGGGATGTTACATACGCCTCTCACATCGGACAATCCTGCCTCTGACATAAAGTTTCCCTGCCATACCTGTCATTTTCCAAATTAAACTCGCACAATACCGAAGCGAAATAGCGAAGTTGCGTGCCTCCTCAAGGGAGTCGCTCAAGCACTCATACGTTATTTGTACTGCCTCTCGTGAACCCAGATGCGAATTATGTATTGAATTAAAGGGGCAATGCACCATGCGGTCATGCTTTGGTTGTACAGGCAACGGTCTGAGTTGTCAGCGGAGAACTGCCGGCTGCTGTTTGCCGAGAGTGCCGACCTTGTGCCACTTGCAGGTCATGTGGGGCAATGACAGCTTAAACGCGTTTGCTCTGGCCACCCTTGGTCGATTTCATCAACACTTACGGGGAATGACCAGGTCATCAACAGAGTGAGTGTAAACAGGTCCCCCTTGCCGCTGTACCCCGTTGTCTCTTACGTCAAGGAGTTGCAGGACGAGATCTCGCTCCGATTCGAGCTTGTGAGCGGATGAGCTCAAGGGTGAAATTCCTGGTGATGGTCTAGTTGACTTTTTGTTTCCGCTCTTTCTGCAGAAAGAGGGGAGGAGCATGGACGTGTGATACTGTGAATTGGTGTGATGAATTGATGAGATGAGTGCTCGTTGGCGCGCTAGTCGTCACTGGACTGGAGAGTGGAGAGGAGCACAAAGCTATAAAGGGTCCATGTGCATTGACCCTTCTGGTTCGCTTCCAAATTCCGTATGTACTCCATCCTTTGATCAAGCCATGTATCTACAGCATGAACAACCGGATGAGGCAACTGGAAAGAAAAAGAGCTAGAGAACAAATATTCTGGGAGCCAAAGTGTGCCAGTCCCTGCCTGATTGCTGTACCCGGCTCCGGCACATTATCCGCGGGAGCACAATAATTGAATTTGAAGGTACCGTGTGCTGCGCAGTGCCAGTGTCACATCCGAGTTCCGTTACGGCCCTAGCGCCGGCGCTAAATTGTTTCTTGGCTTGCGTACAATTTTTCCACTTTTTGTTCTCGTTGCACTTTACCCTGGCCCCCTACTCTGTCAACCTAGTACCTTTCTTTCATTGCGCTGTTCCTCGCTCCATAGGCACTGGCATCAGCTTGCTGCTGTGTTCGTTTTTCCTGTTTCTGGCAGATCGTTCGCATGTTCCGCTGTCCTGCCATTCTCGGGTACGACGGTAATCTCGACTTTCGCATCGGCAAGCTACAAGTGTTTCGTCTTGCCCATTTCCAGGTTTGGACTGATTTCCCTTCCCACGGGCACCCCCGTTCCTCGACCGTAGAGGGCCCCAGGTTGACACTTGCTGACAGAGCTGGCTGCTCTGAGCTCACCCAGTGACCAATCACCAAAGCGCCTGAACAATGTTGTGCATAATGTGCATATGTACAAAGCCAAGGCACGACAGGTCCAAGAGCAGCGTGCAAGTATGCATGGAGCTGACAGGAACCGATGGGATGAGATGAGCCCGGCCGGGCGGGCGGGGATCGTATTGAGCACTGATGGAGTACGTCGGAAATCGGAGACGCTGTAGGGAAGCGCTTCGTCCCTACTTTGACATGTGGGAATGAGTATGTATGTATGTGCCCTGGAGGCGCATGGGTTGGAAATTACCAGAAGGATCCCACCAAGCTCCTCGCCTCACACTTTCTCAGCGCGGAATATAGAGAGAGCGGCATCAAGCAAGACAGAGAAAGTGAAAAAGGGAGCACTTCCTCATGGAGGGGGCGTTCCAAAACAAAGCATTGTCGGACGAGCTGGAACATAAATAGGGGGTGTTTGCTCTCTAAGACGCACCACTCACTACTTAACTTTGCCTCTTCCCCCCTCCTTCGTACGCCTCCCCTTGCACTCCTCCACTTCAGAGAGCTTGTGCAGAGAGTTTCCCGCAAGATGCCAAAGATCACAAACCAATATGCGCTGGCGGCGCTCGCCTGCACGGGCGGTATTCTGTTCGGCTTCGACATCTCGTCCATGTCGCTCATTCTCGGGCTGAACAGCTGGAACAGCTTCTTCGGCAACATCACCGAGAATGGAGTCACCAGGGTCGACGCCAACTTGCAAGCCGGTATTACCGCCTCGATGCCCGCCGGCTCGGCGCTCGGCGCCATCATCTCGGGCCTGTTCTCCGACCGTTTTGGTCGCAAGGGCGCCATCATGGCTGCCTGCTGCTTCTGGCTCATTGGCTCGATCCTCTGCGCCGCTTCCCAGGCGGTTGCAATGCTGATTGTCGGACGTATCATCAACGGCATCTGCGTCGGTATTGCATCTGCTCAAGTGCCCGTTTACCTCTCCGAGCTCGCCCAGCCCAAGATTCGCGGGCGTCTCGTCGGCTTCCAGCAGTGGGCCATCACTTGGGGTATCTGCATCTTTTACTACGTGAGTTCGTTGTTCGAGTGAGAATGAAACAGAGTTCAGTACTGAAATGGAGGTTGCGAACATTACAGGTTTCCTACGGCTGCAGCTTTATCGGCGGGTCCGCCAGCCTTAACACGGCTCAATTCCGTGTTCCCTGGGCGCTGCAGACGATCCCCGCCCTCGGTCTCATGGCCCTATTGCCCTTCATGCCTGAGTCGCCCCGTTACCTCGCCTCCAAGAACCGCTGGGATGAGGCCCTGGAGGTACTTGCCGACGTCCACGCCAAGGGCAACAAGGAGAACGCTCTTGTCCTTGCCGAGTTTAAGGAGATCCAGACCAACATTGAGGAGGAGAACAGCTCTAGCTGGGCCGAACTCTTCAGCGGCCGCTACCTCAACCGCACCCACATCGTTGTCTTCACCCAGATCTGGGCCCAGCTGACTGGTATGAACGTCATGATGTACTACATCTCCTACGTCATGGAGATGGCAGGGTACACAGGAAACATTGGCCTCATCTCCTCGTCCATCCAGTACGTCATCAACGTCCTCATGACGGTCCCCGCGTTGATCTTCCTCGACAAATGGGGCCGTCGCCCGACCCTGATGATCGGCTCGATCCTCATGGCCACGTTCCTCTATATCAACGCCGCCATCCTCGCCACCAAGGGCCACGGCCTCAACTCGGGCTTCAACGGCAACGATGCCGTCAGGTGGATCATCAACGAGGACGCGCACTCCGCCGGTGTGGCGCTCATCGCAATGACGTACCTCTTCGTCGCCTCGTTCGCCTCGACCTGGGGCCCCGTCTCATGGGTTTACCCGCCGGAGCTGTTCCCCAACAGGCTCCGCGCCAAGTCCAACTCGGTCTCCACGCTAGGCAACTGGCTCTTCAATTTTGCACTCGCCTACTTCGTCCCGCCCTCATTCAAGAACATCCAGTGGAAGACATATATTGTCTTTGCCGTCTTCTGCACTGTCATGACCGTCCATGTCTTCCTCGCTTTCCCCGAGACCAAGAACCTCAGTCTGGAGGAGGTCGAGGAGGTGTTCGCTGCCAAGCTGCCGGCCTGGAAGACGCGCGCTGCCACCAAGAACAACCGCCTTGCCTCGCTCGCAGACAAGATCGAGCGCGGCGAGGACCATGGCCAGGCCACCAAGGGGAACCTCGGATACACTGAGGCACCCTTGACTGCCGTGGATAGCCCAGAACTTGAGGACAAGAAGGAGACCGCCTGAGAGAGCATCCTTGTTCGGGTCACCGCATGATTCCGGATTCTGACCGAGTAGTCACGACTTGCTACCGCAACTGCAATATCATCTTCCAAATACCTTTGCTTTGAGGGCGAACGCTGCTTCGCAGCTACATGCTGTAACGCCATTCACGATGTTTGCAATCCATTATGATATGCATTCATGTGAAGAGACCAAACGAGAAAGCGACTGAGACTCCTCAGCAAACTATCCTCGCCAGATGCCTCTCGTGCACGATGCAATGTCCCCTCCGCTGAGACCTCCTGGTCGCTTACCGCGCATAGGCTCCATCTTGTTATCTCCCCGTCGCATGCTGAGAAAGTCTCGAACCCACGCTATGTAGCTCGCAAATTCTTGGTCGGCATCCTTTGTAACTGAAGCCCATCGTGGTTTAAAGATCGGTCGATGCCTTCGAGGCTCGTAGGCCGCACGTCGACGTACGCCGGTGAAGCATGTGATGCTACGGTAGAGACTGCGCATCATACGTTGTTAACGGCTACATCTCTTCGTCTGCTGCAGGGCAGGGCGCTTGAAGGGCTTGCCTCGATCTTCTCATACCGATCTTCACGGTGAACGAGAAGAGGTATAGTCCTACGTGATGACGCAAGTCTTTCCTTGACATGGCGCTGGGCCGCAGTCTGCCAGCCGTGGCGGCACGACAGGAGCCAGAGAGGGGGCACTGGCGCCGCTCTGCGCTGCGTGCCTGCTGTGCTCTTTTGCCAGACTTTGCCTTTCTGTTCCGAGTTCCGGCTTTCAGTCTGTGTTCCAGGCAATTTTGGAGCCTCTGCTGACTTCTCCGATCACTGCCAATCCAGATTCCAGCTCTTTGTAGGCTACCGAGAGACGAGACCTACATTCCTACGATGTGCACATGCGCAATAGGCTATATGCTTCTATGAGCGCTGAGGCAGATCTGTGAAGACGAGAATTCAGCGACGTGCGAAGCGTACCCTGCAAGCGGAAAGAACCTAGCCCAAGATGCGTCAACTCAAGCATCATGAGGCAAAGCTCCTCAAGAAGTGCGTTGGCCATTGCAGGTGGATGAAGAGCTTCAGCTCACTGACTGGTTGTTGCTGGGGTTCTGCATTACAGGCACGACTTCTTACAATGGAAGCAAGATCAGAACCAGCGCGAGATTAAGGTGATGCGACGATATCACGTCCAGAACAGAGATGACTACCAAAAGTGTGCAGCTTGAGAAGCGATCCCGACACCTACCCACAACTGACTGACTCTCTTGTGGTCTCCCAGATACAACAAGATGGTTGGGTCAATACGCCATCTCTCCTTACGCCTGTCGACACTTCCGGCCAGCGATCCATTCCGAACAAAGCACGAATCACAACTACTCGCCAAGTTATACGACATGGGTCTCTTAGACACCGGCGCCAAGATGAGCGACATCATGGAGAGGCTCAACGTCAGTGCGTTTTGTCGACGACGCCTACCCGTCGTTATGGTGCGCCTCAAGATGAGCGAAACCGTCGGACAAGCGGTCCGGTATGTGGAGCAAGGGAATGTGCGCGTTGGCCCTGATACAATCACAGACCCCGCATTCATGATCACTCGCAACATGGAAGACTTCGTCACCTGGCTCGATACCAGCCACATCAAGCGCACCATTGCCCGCTACAACGATGAGCTCGATGACTTTGACCTCTTGTAAAATTAGATGGCAGCATCTTCTACTGTATTTGTACGACATGTGATTCTATGCTACAAGTCACTGTTGGGCGCTCTGCGCTGCGTGGTGCTGCTCTTCATCTATTTGCAGCCGTTGCTTGTCAGACATCAGGCGGGTATTCTCCCGAACATCGAGGAAGCGATGGCAGGCAGCCTCGACATCTACGATCTCCTTTGGCACATCCGCGCTCAGGACGACGTTGCCGTCCTTCAGCACTGCGACATCATCCTCGAGACGGATTCCAATGCCTTGATAGTGTTTGGGGAAGCGGTCGTCGAAAGGAATGTAAAGCCCAGGCTCGATGGTCAGGACAACGCCTTCCTCCAGCTCCGTTGAGCGCTCGATTGTCGGCGTATCGTGCAGATCCATGCCGAGCCAATGTCCAATGTAGTGCGGGTACAATGTGCGCTCCAACACTCCTGCGCCAAGGCTGCTGAAGCCACCTAGGTCGCGCATCTCAACCCGAAGCATCTCAACGCTGCGCCGATGCAGATCACTAAGGGAATGGCGTTGCGATTCGGTCGCGAGCGCCGTGCATCCTTTGAGTGTGCGAAGCAGAACTTCATAGATGTCCCTCTGTGGCCCGCTGAACTTTCCGTTCGCTGGCCATGCGCGAGTGATATCGCTCGCATAGCCGTCGACCTCTGCGCCAGCGTCCATACATATCAAGTCGCCATCCTGGATGACACCATCGTTGTTGATGTAGTGAATGGTGAGGCCTTTGCTGCCCGATGCCACCACCGGCACATAAGCCGGCTTGATGCTCAGTCCAGTAGCCATCGCGCACTTGTACTCAAAATGAGCTTGCACATGAGCTTCAGTCGTTACGCCTGGGACTATGTCGAGCCCCATCGTGCTCGTCATAGCGCTTGCTGAGATATTCCCGGCTCTTTTCATGAGTCGAAGCTCATTCATCGATTTGCGGAAGCGCAGCTTCTCCACTTCTCGATGCAGCGGGCGACATTTGCGAGAGTCTTGGAGTAACTTCACAATCGTCTCAAACTCGGCCTTGCGTGAGAAGAGATCGAAAGGATTGCCGGAAGGAGGAGAAAGGTAATCTATGATGTTGCCTTGAGATGACTTGCCGAACGTGGCGCCTCGCGATGAGGGTCGGGGATTCGTTGGCGAAGCAGGAGGCTCCACGTAGACATGGTCATAGCTTGGAAGGACGTTTCGAAGATATGTCAAAAGACGACCGGCATCCATCTCATAAGCCTCGTCGGCCCCAAAAAATTGCTCAGCCCCATCTGTCCCCGTTCGTGGGCCATTCCACATCTCGTCCTGCTCGTCGCCTCGCCCTGGCACAAACATGGTCATCTTGTACCCCTTGAGGGAGCTCGACTGCTTCTCGATGAGCACACATGCGTCCGCTTCGAGGAAGCCTGTGAGATAGTGAAAGTTGGTCTCTTGGCGGAAGCGATAGCAGATCTTGCCAGACATGGGCTTCACGCGTCCGGACATGGCGACAACGACTGACCCTTCAGGCAACGCATCCATGAGTTTCTGCCGCCGTTCAGCATATTCAGACGAAGGAATCCCAGGCGTGAGATCTTCGACTGCCACTCCCCCAACAGGGTCAACGTCTGCTCCAGCGCTGAGGGAAAGCCGCTTGGGGAAGAGATGCGGATGCGAAAAAGGCAATGGCTGACCGTAGCTGCGCATGAGCCCGCCAAAAGCTCCTCCACCTGTGGAAACGGGTTCTTTACCTTTTCCCTTCTTTTCCTGCGATGGAATATCGACATGTTGAGCCGCTGATGATGCTGAGCGTGCTTGGTGTCGTCGCTGGATCAACTGGGGAGTGCCACTGCTAGAGGCTAGACGACGCAGAGCATTGTGCGAAGTGCTTGCTGAGCAACGCACACAGCACGCCATACTGGGATGGGATCGTCGCTGCGCGCCTTGCTCTATCTTCTGTTTTGCTCACGATGAGCTGTTTGCAGAACCTAAAGCGGGTTCGAATCGTTTGACAAGTCTATCGGCAGGATGGTTGATCGGTATGATCATGCACAATCTGATGTTGATGGAACCACGCTTGCGGCATGCGTGAGCAGAATGCTCGCGGCTTCGCTCTGCGGTGGCCCTGCAAACACTTTTGCGTCACCCTACCCGGCACTCTGCAACATGCGTTCCAAGTTCCCCATCCATCCATTCGATCGGTAGCACATCGGTAAATCTTCGTGCCTCCAACATACACACGAAAAGCGCCGCAAAGCTTGGCCTGCCTCTGCTCCGTTCATAAGCGCGGCAAAAACAAAGGTTGCGCGGCCTCCCTCCGTTCGACACAGCTGCTCGACATCCCTACGAGCTTCAATCTTCTCATCCCTACCTTTACCCCAACACCCACTTTGGTTTTACCCCGGGGTGGCAAATCACTTCATGAAATCCGGATTATAGCGAAAAACGCAGAAGGGCTGTGTAGTCTGAGAAGATGAATGGTCTAGCATACGGGGGCGGGCAGCAGTTGCTCGCGAGTCAACCGCGAGTGACTCTGCGGCACATTGACGAGGAAAGGGCAGAATTTATCCTTGAAGGCGTAGACCTGAGGTGAGCATATCATCTGAAGAAACTGCACATGCTCGTGCGCCGAGGACTCCCGTTTTGACAGACATTACACTGCAACCTTGATTGGAAGCTTTGCCAACTCTCTACGAAGAGTGATGATCGCCGATATCTCGACAGTCGGTGCGTGTGCCTTGCGAGATCGCCTGTCCCTTCCGGACAATGCTGATGATACTTAGACACCGCCTTATTCAACAGCTATTGACACTGTCCATATTGAGGTCAATACCTCTGTTCTCCCGGATGAATTCATCGCGCATCGATTAGGAATGATTCCGCTATATAGTATGGATTGCGACAAGGTACTCGTCGACCAAAGGGTGCGTACACGGTGTGGCGCGAAGTCCCCGGCGCCAATTCTGATAGGAAGCTGTTTATGGACGCGCAGGAATGTGTCTGTGAAGACGGATGCGACAGGTGCTCTATCGAACTTCTGCTCGATGTGTCTTGTCGGAAAGGCTCAAACCAGACAGAAAAAGTAACTTCGAAAGAGTTGTTGCGCAGCGTGAGTATTGCAGCTACTTCGCAACTGGATGGAGAAGAAGATGGTCCGGTACCCAGTGCACCAAAGCATCCCGACTTTGGCAAGCCTGTAGGGATCGATTCTCCCGATTCTCCAGGCATTCTCATTGCAAAGCTCGCGGCAGGACAGCAACTCAAGCTCAAGTGCATCGCAAGGAAGGTGGGTGACCGGAAATGCCTTTTCTATCCATCAATCGCATTTGAACTTATCCGTCCACTCCCTTAATTATGACCAGGGGTTCGCGAAAGAGCACGCAAAGTGGTCACCAGTATCGGCTGTGGGCTTCGAATACGACCCGTACAACACGCTACGGCATACAGCCTACTGGTATGAGGTGGACGCCAAGGCTGAGTGGCCGCTCAGCAAAAATGCTGAGCAAGAGGACCCACCGGATGAGAAAGCACCCTTCGACTACACAAGAAAGGCGGACAAGTTTTACTTTGATGTTGAGACTGTTGGCAGCATGGCTCCAGAGGAAGTGGTCGAAACAGTGCGTAGCGTACCGCACAGCCGCTCGAGCATGCCTGCGCAAGCTGACCTTTGGTGTTCTTCCAACATTGCCAGGGTCTCTCGATCCTCGAATACCGGACAGCCCAAGTGATTCAAGAGCTTGGAGTCCAGGACGAAGACGATCCATACATGGGAGGGGGGTATGGGGCCATGAATGGTTTTGCCGAGGGAGCCCCCAATGGCATCAATGGCGGAATGCTAGGCGGAGGGTATTAGTCCGCTCCTTTTCATCGCACGTTGCCACGCTAGTCGACACTGTACAATAGTCACATGCAAAGAGCCCCATTTAGGCAGATGCATTACACAATGCCCGAGTGTGACTCTCGAGTAAACACTTACCTTGAGTTGGAGACGGGGACGCCTGTATGTTTCAGGGACCAGGAGTGTGACCGATTTGATGGGACATAAGGAGCGACTATATATGTAGCGCGTCGCACCGCGCCACCGCGCTCCGCCAGCCGGCAAGGCGACAACAAGAACAATGACAAGGACACTACACCTTTGTCGAGCATGGAGACCTGGTTTGAGATGGAAGTCTCATGGTTCGCAATCGCATGGTCCCTTCACCGATGCACAGCTTGTCTGCAGCCTGATTCAATAGCAGCTACGAGACCGCAGGCTGCAGGAGCTTCCACCCTGTCCGAGTTGGACACACAAACCTTCGAGGTCTCGGCTTCAAGTCGTGCGAGCTGATCCTCTGCTACAAGTCGAGGGCACTCGCAAAGCGCTTCAAGACTTGAATTTGCCACAGCTTTCGGCATCCTGAATTCAGAGCAATTATCACAATGAATACAAAAGCCGCGTCCGAGCGCCATCATCGGCAGCTGATGGAGCTTGTTAAGCTCTCAGGCAATGACACGTGCGCTGATTGCACGGGGCGAAATCCAAGATGGGCATCGTGGAACCTCGGTATCTTCATCTGTGTCCAATGCGCCGGCGTGCATCGGAAAATGGGAACGTGAGCTGCTATCAGAGTTATTCCTAGGAGATTGGCCCGGTGTCATATTGTGTTTGAGCTGAAGCTGATCTGTATCTATGTCCTGCACGGTCTCTGGCGTGCCGATTCAGCCATATTTCCAAAGTGAAGTCTCTGACACTAGATACTTGGACACGAGAACAGGTAGATAGCATACGAGGGATCGGCAATGTCAAGTCAAATTTACTCTTCAATCCTGACCCTCTCAAGAACCGGCCGCCTACGAACATGACGGAGGAAGAGCGAGATAGGTGAGCATGAGCAACGACCATCCCAAGACATCCTGGCTCCGTCGATCATGACGTTTGTATTCAAATTCGTGTTGGACACATCTTGCAGTGAATTGGAAAAGTTCATACGTCGGAAGTACGAGTTCCGTCGATTCGTGGACCGGGCAAAACCGCCACCAGTTCCGTTGAAGGATCCAAGAGACCGCATACCTCACCACCCTGTTAGCCCGGCACCGAGGAGCGGAAGTCGTCCCCCTCCTCAGACACCCTCCAGTTTCGCAGATTCATCTCCACTGGGTTCTCCAGAGGCGCCAAGGCAAATGGCGCCCGGGCCTCCATGGGCAACTGCCATTTCACCAGGGGTCTCTGCAGCAAACATTTCGCGGTCGCAAACCGCGCCAAGCGCATCCAGCAGCGCTGCTTTGCAAAGTACAATTAATGATAGAGCGCCACCCTCTTTGCCGCAGCGTGACAGCTCGCGGCCAGCCGCAAACAGCGGCGTGTCGCTCCATGCACCACTGCAATTCCAACGGGGTTTCCCTGCACAGCAGCAAGCGTCAGCGAGCACACCGTCGAATAAGCCTGGCCAGCTATCCAACAGCACTTTCAACGATTTGATATCCTTGCAAGATGGGCCCGCGCAGCCGCAGCCACCACTGCAGATGAACCCCTGGGCTCAAATGCACGCGCAGAATCTGCCCGTTGCCAGCCCCGGCGTCATGCAAGGTGCTTCGCAATATGCTTGGGCGAATGGAAGCGGCATTCCTGGCAGCGCAAAGAGCATGCAGCACGCTAACACATACCCTTTGACCAGCGCTACAGCGGGTACTCTCGGGCAGCAAGCATTCAGTGGGCAGATGCTGCAAACTCCGCAGCAGCTGGGCTACCCCTACTCTTCGAGTCCAGCAACGGCAACCTTTGCCGCAGCAGGTGGAGGATTGAGCCCTGGCCCGCACACCCCGGTGTCCCCTTTTGGGATGCCCATGAGTTCGCAGGGCTGCCCACAGACGTCGCCGGGGAATCCATTCGCTGCCATGGAAGCACGGCAAGTGGGAGCGCTCACCCCTAATTCGGCTTTCCTTTCACCTTTCGCTGCGCAACAACAACAGCAGCAGCAACCAGGTCCGGGACAGGTGTTTGGATGGGCGATGCAGCAGCCCAATTCATTCATATAATAGAGCACTCTGGATTCGGGTGTATTCTTATTGAACTAGTCATGATATTCGAAGCAATGTATAACGACCGCAGCATCGAGTGCCGCGAGATGTTCGTGGAGAGTACTTAGATATGAGCTTCATGGTAACGCTACGCTCCTTCGGTGATTGGTGCGATCGCAATCGATGCCGCCGGCGCAACAGTGCCAGTAGACGGTGCTCTTGGTGCTGCTGCTATTGCTGCTGCGGATGCTCTATCACTGTTCTCACCAGGGCCAGGCTTTGTAGAAGTTCGTGGGTCCGCTTTGACCTTCAGGGCATTCAACTCCATCTCGACCTTGTCCAGCTGCCTCTTGAGCTCGAGACCCGCAGTGACGGCGCCAAGTAAGCCCTCCCACTTTTCGCAGTTCTTCGCTGTCGGGAAGATCAGCCTGTGGCCCATGACAGGTACCATCTCCAACAGTGTCTGCGACGTGCGCTGCTGCAAGTTCGCGCGCGGCACGAGCAACCTGGTGGAGCGAATGTATACGCCATGCGCAGAGTTCGGGTTGGTGACAGAGGGGGCCACGGGCGGATGCGTCGAAGGGGTTCCGGTAAGGAAAGGATAGGGAGGCTTGGAGGACGGCTGGGCTGTTGGATCGAAGCGTTGAATGTAATGCTGCTCGTCGAACGCCGCCTGCTTCAGCTCGGCTCTTTGTTTGTTTGACAGCGCGGTGGCAGCCGCTGCGCCCGCGGGACCGGTGAGCGTTGGCGTCGAGGAGCTGGTCTCTTCCGCCTTTCGCTTCTTTCTCTTTAGCTCTTCCGCCTCCGCCGCACTCCCGGGAAGCGGCACGCCGAGACCAGCCCCAGCGGCGGCGATCGAAGCAGGAGTTGCACTCTGCAGACTTTCCCATCCACCTAACAGCCTCAGCAGCTCCTCCCGCTGCCCGGCGAATTTGGCTTCGTTCTGCTCAATGCGCCTTGCTTCGACATACAATGCTTCCTCTTCGGCAAGTTGCGCAGGCGTCCGAGCAAAGAGTCGGGCGATGGCTTTTTTTCGCTCTACTTCGCGATTTCTATCGAATGCGTACGTTTGCAGGAGCTGTTGACGAGTCTCAATATCATCGGTACTGATTCGCGAGCGGATGAGCCTGCGACAGATGGCGTAGTAGCGCGCCTTCAAGTCCTCGATTGTCCGTTGCTTCCCCGGCCATTCGTAGCGATCGCCAATGACAGTGAAGCGCAGGTCATACGCTGAGCAAATGTCAATCAGGTAGTCTGTCTCGTCCTTTGTCCAGTCGTCGTCGCGGAGATGCTGCACGTATTCGTCGTTGGAGTAGCTATACGCGCCTGAGCCAGCCTGAAATTGAGAAAATGGATAGTCTGTGGCCACAGAATAATGAGTCATGCGCTCTGCTGCATGATGCGTCGAGTAGGCTGTCAAAACTTACTTGTTTCGATCTGATCCAGCTTGTTTCTGGAGGAAGAAGCAGCATTCTGTTGTGAAGCTGTGTCATGCATTTCTGTGTCGTGGTCCGCGTTGTGCGGCAGGTCCCTAGACCAAGTCGCAGGGACGTCTTCTTGCACCCAGTGCGTCAAAACCAGATCATCCTGACGGGCAGGATTCTTGAAGCGCCGGAGCGCCCTGTAAGCAGAACCCCTTTCAGCCTCGTACTCCCAGAAAGAAAAGCTTGATCGAGATTTCCAAGGTGTTGAATCTCGGGAGAGCAATAAGCAACGAGCGCTAACCAACTTACCATCGTTTCTTGGACTGACTCGCCTTCCGCGCCAGCTCAGACTTTCGCATCTTCGCTTCTTTACCGGCCTTTGGCCGCTGTGCGACCACCAAGCTCGGCGCATTGTCTCCTAGCAGCGCGAAAAGCTCCTTTTTCCTCCCATCGCGATCTTCCCTCGGTGCCTTTGGCCGGCTGGTCGGAGGGTGGTGTCGGGATGAAGCAGCGCGCCCGGCTGCACCCGCTGGGGATGGTCGCTCGGCTGCCTTCTCCGCTCGCCGGGATGGTGTTGCGAGGGCGTCTCGACTGCTGTTCGCATCTGACATACTGGTTATCACTTTCACCTGGCAGATCCGTGTTAACGTGAGTCCATGTGATGTCTGAAGGTCGACGATGGACTACTGAGGATAGTCAGATATCTGGGTCCATGCAAAGCTGTCCACTGCTTTCACAGCCAGTGCGCTGATGCGCTGACGACAAAACAGCGCACATCGAATATGAGCGTTCAAATATTGGGTGAAAGTCAGCGGGTTCTGGCTATATTCCTAAGAATGTCTGCGCTCAAACGCATCTCCTTAGAGCATTCCGGTAGTATTGCCCCGGATTCCAACTGTCTTCTCTAAATGCAGCAGCCGGCCTTCACAAATCACCGAATTTGTCTAAACTATGCGCAACTGCGCTCTGCGCGAATGGCTGTCAGAAGGGAAAGCACTCTTCGCTCTGTGAATGTATGAACGCTAGGAATCACTAGCATCGCTGGATGCTGGGTGGGGTCTGGTGGGCTCAATCTGCAATATTCAAAGGCATTGGAAGGGCATGTAGGATTCAGCGGCATCGGTCTCATGTGCAGCTTGGATCGTTGTCTCGTTTTCATTTTTGTGGACAGGGATTGAACTTGGGGTATGAAAGCATATAATGCGCTGAGGAGCAGGTGACTGGGGTGTGAGCTGCATAAATCTCCACAATCTTCCAAGGTTGGAGATTTTTTGTTCTCTTTACTGGCTTAAACATCTTTGCTTAACACTCCAAAGCATATTTGGACACGGAAGGACGAGAGCCAATCAGTCGGTTGGTCCCGTAGGATGGTAGGCCTGAAAGCGACGGGATTCCTTCTCTTCCCTGCCATGCTAGCTTTTCTTATCCCTATCAAAGCGATATAACTCGCGTTATGCCGTTATTCGACTGGCGTCTGTGCTTCTCGCCTGGCCTTGGCGACGCCCTCTCCTGATCAACTATTTGAGCCGGGGCTGAAGGACATTGCGGCAGGCTCTGTTAACAGACCCGGGTAGACCTTTTTGCGCAATGACTCTGACTTTGCAGACGCCCAATGCCAACGTTCGAGCACATGGGTCGGCGTGGCGAGCGACACATTATATGATGCGACCAAGGTTGGATTGCCTTGCAAGAGCAACATGCACTTTGTTGACGAGTTGGTATGTAGACCAGGGTAGGTGGATCCCATCCTGCGTACATATTACACATACGTAGACAGAACAACATAGACACATCATTGGACACGGAGGCCTCGAACCAAACGCCCTTGTGGCTTGGGGTAGATACCCTTGTGGTGCCTCGTTGGTCACATTGGCGGGCCACCAGTGACGACACCGCCACATTGACATGATGACATCCACCAGATCAAGCGAGTTGTTGCGCGTTCCGCTTGGGCGCTCACCTGCTGCTGCTTGGCACTGTCCCTGCCGAGAGCAGTCAGTCTCAAAGTGGAGTTTGGGGGGTGAGGCACCTGATGTCTGTGGGGCCCACACACCCTTGGCTCCTCCCACGCTCCACGGGGCATTAGTGCAGTCCCGCAATCGTGAAGCGCCCGACCTGACCTGCCCGCCCACTGCCTCGCGCTCCTTCATTACATCACATGCACTATGGACTGGGCGTCCTTGACTCGCACCTGCCCGTTGCCCAGATGCCTGGTGCCCTTATCTGCCCGTGCAGGTGGAACTGCACTGTCAGCCGGCTGGACGCTCGCTCCCTTTATAAAGACAGCCCACCTAGCAAGTACTGAGCACCAATCCCGAACTCATCCTCATCGCGTAAACACAATCTCTTGCTTGACTGGTCAAGCTCCTACATATCGTACAGACCCCTCTGCTCTGCAGACGCGCACTTGCATCACCCCGCCAGGCTCCCATCTATCTCCAGCGCAACTGCACCGCCGCTGCAAAAAAGATGCTCACCCGCACCGTCACCCAAGTCCAGAAGCGCCTGGCTTCAACCTCGTCCGTCTTGTCTGCGTCAACCGCCACCGTCGCTCGCGTGACCTCCAAGTCCAGCTCCGCCTCCGCCGGCTCACCGAGCAAGAATGGCGCCCAGGCCGGCATGAGGACCAGCAGCGTGGCCAAGACGAGCGAAAACACTGGGCAAATGGTCACGCCATACAGTGCAAAGTTCTTTACCGAGAACGGACGCGTTTACAGTCGGGATCGGTGAGTCTTGTCAGCCTGTAGGGATACGCTTTCGCGCCCCTTTTCCTTCGCACGTGCACAGCATCTGGTGGATCACCCGCTTCTGCCATGTGGCCACCTCGCTTCGCTTGTCTACCTTTACTGATTCGGATGTAACTCCCTGTGCTCTGATCAGCCGCTACTCGAGCCCATGGAAGCCCAGCTACGCTGCTTGCTAGGCAGCCTTCCAAATCTCATCCCGTGATGGACGCGCGAAACAAGCTCATCGACGGGGCTCGAGCCGCCGAAGCTGCGTTCCTCGTACTGGTCATCCTTCCTTTCACACCATTTCAAGCCCGAAACCAACCGCTTCCAGTTTCCGACATCAGCCGTTTTTGCCATTCCAGCAAGCACGTCCAATCAAGTCGGTTCACTCACAAAACACGACACGTCCGCACCTTGCATATGCATGCACTTTTGATTTCCATTGTTGTCTGACTTGTCCCGCCTTTGTTGCTACATTATTGAAATCCAACAGCCAGCCCAATTCGACCAGACCCAAACAAAGCGACAAAGAGATTCAACCTCGAACCAGCACAGGCGATCCTTAGTTGGACCCCGCGCTTTCGAACAGGATAATAACGCAACAAGCTCAACAGGCCCTGCTGTCAATGCGCTTATATTAACCTGTACAGCGGACATGCCCGTGAGGCCTGCCGCACACTAGTCAGGCTATAGTGGCCATAGGTGTCGTCATAAATTTAATGAAGAAACATGAATGCAAACCACCGCAAAGATTCCTTTGCCTGTCCTGCATGAATGTGGCCGCTGCTGTACCGTGTGCACGTACTCACGGTACATATGAACAACTATGCCCTCGGCGCGACAGGGCTGGCCTCATGCCGCAGTCCATATACACAATATGCTTGGAGACTACAGGATACACATGCACGGACATGTGAAAGCTACAGCAGGGTACGTCCGCACCGAGATGGCGGTGCGAGAGGGCGTCCCGGCTCCCATGCCAACATCTCAGGCCCGTTTGCCCCCCTCTGTGGCGCGCGTGTATTTGCGAATCCGCCATGCAGTGCGATGCATCCGCGGATGAGACCGCAATGAGTGGCAGACCCGCTCGCAAACAGCCCGCAGGCGGGGAAGATAACAGACAGACAGATGGGACGCTCTTTGTCGCTACACAGCAGGGACAGGCAGAGGTCATGGAAGCTGATACTCTACTATCGTGGGTCATAAATACCGACCTGTATGATGGAGATGCCGGGGATCGGTGGAAGCTGTGGGTAGCGCAACACGCTCCGTACTAGGAGCTGCTGCTGCCAGTAGCAGCGGCGGTAGCCTTCTTGGGCCCAAAGCCGCCGCGCGGGTCCTTGTCCGTGCAGTAGTTGCTGTGGGGGGCGTTGAGCGAGACAGGAGCACGGCGGCAGCCCTGGCCAGCGGGCGCCAGATGAGTGTGTGCTTTGGCGGGGGCAAGATGTCAGCCACGCTGCAAGCGCCATCTCGAGGGGATGCAAAAAGGCCAAGGTGGAGGACGACTCATCTGGAGGAACGAATCGCCGACGATGCATCTCGGCGCACCGACGCCGAGTTCACCGCCGATGATGGAAAATATCATCTGGCTGCTTTGCAGTTGGAAGCTGAGCGCGTGGGATGGACACGGGATAGTCGGTGCCGCCAAAGGTGAACGTGATCTTGGGCGGCGTGGACGGGTCGTACAGCCCGTACACCTATCCGTCCTGCTCGATGATCCGCAGACCTGCTTCCTTGACGTTCGCCCTGGCGTGCGCTGGGGGAACGAGGACGATCGTCATGCCTACGCGTGTGTCGCGTAAGCACATGTCTGGGGAGGGGCGCCTCAAGGATGTGAAGCTATCGACGCTACAACGCACCAGCGCCTTAATGTCAGCGATGCACCGTTTCGCTGTTCCTTGTACAGCCCTTCCCCACCCCGCCACGCCACTCATGAGGAGCTCGCCGGACTTGGTCCGTCAGAGTGAGGTCTCCAATGCTGTTGGCAGGGGTGCCATCTGCAACGGGCGCATCCGCCTCGGGGGTGCGCGGGCTTGCTCTTCTTAAAGAGGCCTGGCACCACGGCGGACAGCGGCTTTGGCTTCGAACCGGGCTCGAACAAGTCGACTTGGCTGACGAAGCCCTTGTGGCGGCACGCGCCTGCGCGATCAGCAGACCATCCATCGATTTGGCGCTCTTGGCAGTCGCGATCGCGACGGCCAGCTTGGGCTCGCGGCGCTTGAGGGCGACCTGGATGGACGTCTTTTGGACGGTGTGGGAGCGGGGAGGCAAGTAGATGGCTATGGCAAATGAGCAGAAAAGGCGTGCTATGCACATATATAGAGATAGATAAGATATAATCAGATATTCAGGAGGGCCAACTCAACCCGGCTGGTGTGCGCATACATATATCATCGCGTTCATTTCCGCCAGCCGGCAATCCATCCTATAGAAGCGACTACAAGCGCAAAAAAGGAAAAAGAAGTTACAAGGGCGAAATAGGTGGGACAGGTATCAAACACGGGGCAAAGTGTACGATCCGTGGTGGGGTGGGGTGCGAATAGATCCCCAAGGGGAGGAAGGCAGAGCGCATCGTAATCTGCTGCAACGGGGGAGATAGCTGATGCGCACCCGGAGCTGGCTTGTCGTGTGTCGAGTCGTCAATAGATAAAAAGGAAGCGAGCGAGAGAAATGGAGAAAATTGTACATACAGAACGTTTACGATACGATTGTCCCGTGTCTTTTTTGGCTGACGGTGCATGCCCAGCGCGGGAGCGCAGACTATCATCAGAAGCGGAGGAACTTCGGCCAGGCTAGATGCTCGCCTGTGCCGCCGTGTTCTCTATCCTCCTCCGCCTCCGCCTCCCTAGCCGTGTCTGCAGCGCCCGCAACGTCGTTTTCGGGGTCCGCATCGGGATTCGCAAACCGCAGGCGCGACCCGCTGCCCTGCGTCACGTCAGACCTCGCGGTGCGCGCATGCGCACCCAGAGTCTCCTGCGCCTGCTGCGCGCGCTCGGACGCCGTAGCGACGCGCGGCGACGGCCGCCATGTCGACGACGTTGACGAGCTCGCCTGCGCCTGCTGTCCACCGATCTCGCGCAGGGAGGGCGACGAGACAGACGTGCTCAGTGCTGGTGCCACCATGCGTGCCGTACCGACGCTCAGTCCGCGCGGACCTGACAGCAGGCGCGGCCGCGTCGACGTCGTGTCGGCGCCGCCAAGGAGCACGCTGGCGCTGAGCTCCGCTTCACGGGTTGCCTGCCGCGTGACGGCGTCCCCGAGCGATCGGCTGGGGTAGTGGCCATGCTGGCAATCTGCGAATGCGTCGTTCGCTTCTTCGTGACCCTCGTAGACATTGCTCAGACGCGTATTGTCAACACTGTTGCTGCGCGGTCGTTTCTTGCTTGAGCTCGAACCCATGCTGCCATGCTCGCTACTCTCGCCCGCGGTCGCACGGCTGCTAGTCGCATCGCTCTCTAGACTGTAGTGGTCGGGTTGCAGTGCTGAGCGCGTCAAGCCGCTGTTCCGCCCAGCGCCGCGGGTAGGCCCGCTGGGGCTGTAGCTGGCTGCACCCGTGCTTATGCTACCGTCGCCGTCGCTCAAGTAAGAGCGGAGTGAGCGCTGATGCGCAGCACTGCCCCGGCTGCTCGACGCCTGTGCGCTGCGGCTGGCGCTGCCAGAGCGGGAAACAGCGGCCTCGGATGAGCTGCCGAGGTAGCCGCTGCGCGCATTGCTACCCGAGCTTGACTGCGTGCCGTCCAGCACGGGAAGCGGGGCGGCAACAAGCGCTGCGCTGCCTCCGCTCTCATGACTTACGATGGAACCCGTCTGGTGCAACGAGCCTGACCTATCACCGTTGGACATTGAATGCACGCTAGCCTGCTGGCTGCGTGCCTCTGGCAGTGATTTGCGCATTGTCTGGGACGACTGGGGCGCACTGCCCGTCAAGGTGCGCCAGCCTGCTGCAAGGCCGCCAAAGAATCCAACGGCACCGCTCACGGCTGGCTCCTCGCCGCTCCTTCCAGAACCGGTGGGTCCGAATGTATCTCGCGACGGCCGGCCGAATTCGGAATCGTGGGTGCGATCATGCTGGTCGGTCTGCGTTGGCTGCATGCTTTGCGTGTGCATCGACAGGGTCCGGGGATTGGACGACGACGGCGCGGGACCCGAAGGCGAGGTCATCGAGCTGCGCTCACCAAACTCGCCGACGCTGGCGATCGTCGCGAGGCGGCCGTGGCCTTCCGCAGAGCCGGGTGCGCTGCTCTTTCCGGCGCTCGGCCGCGCAGCGTTGGGGCCGAGCAATGGAGTATTGGAGCTGAGGAAGCGAGAGTGGCGCGTCCCGTCACTGGCGAAACCCTCATGCGCGCCGTTGGAGGAGTCTTTCGGGTAGTAGCCGCGCGAGTAGGTGCTGCCGCTGCTGTCGCGGTGGCCAGCGGCGAGCTGCCCGAGTGCAAAGCCGCCAGCGGCACTGGCGCCGGCCGTGGCAGCAGCACTGGTATGCTTATCCTGCGAGTAGCCGGACTCACTGTCGCCTTTGGGAGCGAGGCCAGCGAGTTCGCTGATGTCGCCGGAGCCAAAGCGGCCCTCAAACTGTGGCAGTGAGGCGTTGTCTTCCGGAGCAGCCGGTGCGACGTTTTGCAGGCCGCGCGGTGCGCGCGGCGGCGGGGGGAGGCTGGTGTTCGAGCGCGAGTTGCGGCTGCTGACCGGCGAGTCATTCACGGAGCCCATGTGTGCGGCGCTGCTGTTGTGGCTGTGTGCGGACGAAGTCCAGTTGTCACCACTAATGGGACGGTGGTGGTCGCTTCCGGAGCCGTTGGAGCCGGTCCATTGCTGTTGGTAAATGCCGTACAGCATGGCTCCGCCCGCAGCTGCACCTGCATCGGCGGCCAGCGCTGGATCGTACGGTCCGCGGAAAGTACCTGCCGAGTACGGATTTGGGGCGTACGCCATCTCGGGCAGGGAGTGGCGACCGTAGTGGTGCTCGCCCGCGTCGTCCATCAAGCCGTGTTTCTCGGCTACCTCGTCGCTGATCGGCTGCGCGTCCGGGTCAAAGTCATCATGGTCGCGCTCGGCGACGTCTTCGTACGTGTACGTCGGCACGGGCTTGCGGCGGCTCGCCTTGCGCCCCAGCGCGCTGGCCAGCGCGCCGACACCGACTGCGCTCGCAACGCCAGCAGCGGCGATGCGGCCCGTGAAGCTTGTCGGCCGCGCGCTTTTGCTGCCGCCCCCGTTGCCGTTGGACGCATGCGGGATGTTGTGCACGCCGTCCGCGAACGGATCTGCGGCGCTGTGTCCGTGTCCGTGGCCATGGCGTTCGTGTGACTGCACGCCGCCGACAATGTGGAAGCCACTGTTGTTGCTGCGGTCCGTCAGCTGGTCTTCCTCCCACTCGCAGCTCCCGAGGCTGCCGCGCCCGCCTCTGACCGCAGCAGCAGTAAGTCTACCGCTTCCGGTCGTCGCTGCACCGAGGGCTGCATACAGGCCTTTTGCACCAGCGCGGCCGAACCGTCGGAAGAAGCCATTCCGGCCGCCGGACGCTGGACCGGCTTGGCCAGCAGCCATGGCGCCTTCAGGTTCCTTCTCCGCATACAGCCTCGCGACGCTCATGTACCGGTCGCGCTCGGTGTACGCGGCGCGTTTCCGACGGCGGCGCGCGCAGCAGAACGCCAGCAGAACGAGGAGCACAAGCAGCACGAGCACGCCAATGGCGATACCGGCGATCTGGCCTCTGGACAGCATTTTGCTGCCAGGCAGGCCGTCGGCACTGACGCTGCCCGCACCGCTGGCGCTGGTGGGCGAGCTTTGTGGTTGGTTGCTGCTGATGATCGCAGTGCCCGGAATCGAGGTCGCGCTGCTTGGCGGGGCGGTCGACAAGCCAGTGTCAAGCGTGAAGGTGCTGCCCGAGGGCTCGGTCGCGAGCGTGTACAAGGAGCCTGCAATGACCGTGACGCTGGCAGTTTGGTACGGTACGCTTGCGCCGCTAAAGACCGTGACGCCTGATGCGGCGTGTTGGCCTTCGGTAATTGCCTCTGCGGATGCTGTTGGAATGACGCCAGTGATACTTTCGGTGAAGACTGCTGGCTGCACGGAGGCATTTCCGTTCGGAGTAAAGGGCGTCGGGTCGCTGCCGGCCGGTTGAGCACCGTTGCCATCTTGGCCATTCCCTGAGCCAGAACCATTGCCTTTACCTTGACCGGCACCTGATCCGGTGCTTGTTCCTCCTGCCCCGTTACCACTGTCGTTTCCATTGCCAGTACCGTTACCGTTGCCCACCCCTCCGTGCTCTGGCGCTTGCCCTTGTCCAGGGCTGCCTGTCGGCTGCGGGTTCTGTGTTGGCTGCCCCTGTCCCTGGCTGTGCACACTGGCCTGGTTAGCTGTGGTGAAGAGGGTGCCGAGCGGCGGGGGTGGGCTGGGGCCGTCGTACAGCAGGGGCACGTAGTGAATGCTGAACTGCGTGCTCGTCTTCACCTCGGTGGTGGTGATGAGCGACTGCGTCGGTGCGCGCGTGCCGCTCGGGTAGTAGATAACGCGGGTATGGGTCACCAGCTCGGTGTATGTTGCCGTCGCGACAGGCGAGTAAGAGAGCCAGGGAGGCAGGACCTGCGCCGTCAGCCCCGGTCCAGTCGGCGGACCGGGGAGCGTGACGCCACTGCGGTCGTCTACCATGGCTATGCGTCGCTACGAAACGGTGGCATTCAAGGATTCCGCTGGATCGGGGTCCGTGCATGAGTTTGATGGGCCCGTACGAAAGGGGAAAGTATTGCAGGAACTCACAGAGCAGCGCGTGATGCCTGGATGGGGTGTGGCCCTATTAGAAAGGAATCGTTCGCTTTCTGCTTCTCGTTCTGGATGTGCCGGAGGTCTGTCCGACTTGTCTACGCAAGGGTGCCTAGATTCTCTGTCTTCTCTTGGTAGTCGGCGTGCAGTTGGTATATTTGCTTTCCTTCCAACTCCTTGACCAAGCCAGGAGGTGTTGGATCCATCCGCGTCAGCATGCCACACGGGGTCAGGCTTCGATCAGCCAGGCTTCCAGAAATGCCTGCGCCGCCTGCGTCTGCCCCACCGAAAAAAAGGAATGGCGATAGGAATCAACGAGCAACGAAGAAATGCTTGGTGTCACTGCCAGCCGCGACGGAAAGAAGAGAAAAGGCGGTTGCGTCCGCTTGGTGGGATGCTAGGTATGGGCACATTGTACCGTACCATCTGTTCCCAAAGAGGCAATGCAACATGACCATGCTAGGAAATGTATGATTTTTTGATAGGGGTTGGGCGGCAGCCCGACACGGCACTGCGCCGTTTTCTCCGCTCTTCGTCATCGGTGCATGGAGCCTGCCGGCACTGGACCAGCCTGGAACGTCCGAGAGCGGCGCCAAGGTCCACACCGCCATTACGGCACATCAGCAGCGTTGTAGATTTTCATTCACCAAAAGCCCCTGCCTTCACCACGTGTACTTTTTTCTGCAGCGGCTCTCGGCCCCATGTTGAATCTTATCATGCAGAACAGAGATGCACGTAGATTCCAGAGGCGCCAGACTGGCGTGTAAAGCTTCTTTCAGGACACGGACCGAGCGAGCGAGCGGCAGTTCTCTCGCAAGCCGGCAGTGGAGACATGGATCACGTGATCATGGACGATAGATTGCACCGCCCAGCACCACGACCCAGATGCTCAAGTCACCGTCACCACGCAAGGCAAGATGGCAGGGCACGCGACGCGTCTTTCACAGGGTCTGCGGGCTGCAACTCTGCCAGCACATATGTGCATGAGGTTTTTCTGCAGCCAACTCCTCCACGCTCTTTGCCATGTAGCGCAAACAACCGTCCGCCTGCCTGCGAGAGGATATCCATGTCCGTACACGTCGACTGCCGTATGCACGAAGCCTAGCAGCTGGCAATCCCTTCTTCAGGCCACGTTGGGAAAAAACATCCCACAGTCCAGTACATGACTCCACAATAGCCTACAGGATGGAGAGAACCGCTGTCCTTGTCGCCTACCTGTCTGCCTTGCCAATCTCGCTGCTTTCGCTCAGCATTGCCATTTCTCTGACCGGGCCCCAAACTGCGTGCTTCGCATGCGCACACTTCAGGAACTTCTCCGAAGCATGCCTAGGCGAGCTACTGCATGAAAACATTCACGGCTGCGAACGCTCATCCGCCCCATACGTAGCGCTAGCGCGCTCTTCATTACACCCCTCCCATAAGTTCTGCCAGCCCGTCTCCAATTACGGTTTACCTTTTGCATGACAAGCCTCGCGGGCTTGTTAGCTTTCAACGCCACATGTCTTCGCAATGAGTCCTTCCACCGATCGATTCTGTCGCAATCATGCTGTGCTATCTTCATGTCACCCCAACCCTTCTTTCTTGCATCGCCTTTGCGCCTATAGGTCTTGACGATCGGCTGCATGAGCTGCATTCGCTCTATTCCGTGAAGGTTGTGAATGTTGGCACGCGACCCCACTTCCCTCCATTGCCAAGCGATTCATTTCGTAGCGGAGGCGCCACTCTCTGCCTCTTCCAACGGCATTGACGATACCCCTCGCCATGAGCGTTGGAGGCTGGGAAAACTCTGGCATCCACCGATACTTTCCTGATTTGCAGCTCATTCGCCCACGACCATTCGCCGACATGCATTTTGATTCGCTTTCATTTTGATGCCCACATCTCTTGCTTGGCGCTTTTCTCCTCGCTTTCGGCGGAGGCGCCGGCCGCATTCATCATAGAGCCTCAGTATGGAAAAAGCACAAAGCGCTATGGAGAGACCGAGAGCATAGAGCCTGAAGAGAACCAGGCGTCAAGCAGCATGAAGCATAGGTCTGAGACCCGAGAGGCGTTGGATTCGAGCCAGATTCAGCGCGGGGAGGAAGAGGCGTCTCAGTGATGGCGGTGACACTAGGAGTCAATTTTGTCGCGAGAATAAGTGTTAATTCAACCGTTGTTTCTGTATGGTGACGAGGTTTGGGGCAACCCAATGGCAAAAAACCCGCATCTTGCGAGTGAAACACCGAAAGCTCGTCAATGCTTGTTGAATTTGCCAAATACCGTGAGGACCGATTGAACCAAAGAGAACCGTCCATCAGCTGATGATGAAGACATTTAAGTGCATGTTCTCGGGGGGCATCAAGCTTTAAAACATGAAGAAAGCACCACAGGCACAAGTCACAAGGGATGGTCGTTGTGGAGCACATTCCTTTTTTCCCGTCAAAGCTCCTCACATTGACGAAAAACCAAAAGCTTTGGGGTTAATACTTCATTTCGCGACAATACGAAAGTCATGACCGATATGGGATGTTCAGACACCTTCTATGATATTCTTCCTCGGGCTGTGTTCCGAGTTCCGCCAATTTTTTTGCCAGCTGCAGCAGCCTAAGCCTTGAGTCGTGCTGGTTGCTTTGCTCCAGGTTGGACGGCTTCAAAGCTTTACTTTGTACATGCGCAATCGACTGGGCAGGCGCGCGAGCTCCCAGGCGCATCTGTTGGGCTCCACCTGTGCAGTTTTGCCTATTAGAGTAAGCTCAAGGAGGAAGCAGGTGGCCCTCACCATAGCTCGCTTCATTCCTGTGCCGCTGCTCCCCCCCTCAATCATCACCATGGGTCTCTCAGAGCGACGCAACAAACAGCGTCTCGTCGGCGCCGCTTCGGGTCGCAACACCAGCTGGGCATCTGATGTGTCCCTTCCCGGCCAGCGCCTACTGGCCGGCATGGGCTGGTCCGCTGGTCGAGGACTTGGGTCGAGCGCGCGCGACGGCACCAGCAGCGCGTCGAGCATTGCCGTCAAGTTCAAGATGGACAACAAGGGCATCGGCGTAGACCGCGCCGAGCGCGATGCCAGGGCCAAGGCCAAGGAGGCCGGTGGCAGCGGTGCGCTCGACGCATGGGCGACCCAGGGCGCCAGGGACTTTGGCAGCTTGCTCGAGAGACTCAACGCTGCCGCTTCAAGTGCGGAAGCCAGCGGCAGCTCGACCCCCGCCCCGCAAGAAGCGGACGCGGCATCCTCTTTGAATTCGGCTGTCGCGTCATCCTCGGCCTCCTCCACCCCTGCACCTCTTGATGAGAAAGCAGCCAAGCGTGCGCGCAAAGAAGCGCGGCGATTGGAGAAGGAGGCCAAAAAGGCTGACAAGAAGCGGGAATCGGACGCCGAAGGCCTCGAAGGAACAGACAAATCAAAGAAGCAGAAGAACAAAGGCAGCAAGAAGTCCAAAGTAACGGAAGATGGCTCCGCAGCCGGGACCGCTGTTGCAGCTGCCATAGAAGCCGTAGCGGTGCCGACGAGCGCGGCCGCATCAACTGTCATCCCGGGTCGACTGGCGTGAGTGTGGTGTGCTTCTCCATTGTGTCTCCCCTCGCATTCTGTACCCTCAACGCTGACCCTTGGTATAAACGTGATCGAGCAGGCACCGCGTGCGTTATCTCCGGGCAAAGCGGCAAGTCGCGTCGTCGGGGGAAGCGCAATTGAACGAAATCTTTGGCATATCCTCCGCCTCATCTGCGACGGCCTCGCCTGCGCCGCCTGAACGACCGCCCCGAATGGCGCCTGGCCCAGCGGGATCGAGCGTACAGGTCATGCTCAAGCAACCGCCTCCGACAGTGCGAGAGCAGGCCGCAGACGACGATGAGGAAAGTACGGATGACGAGGTAGGCAAAGAGGAGGGGAAACTCAAGAAGGGCAAGAAGAAAGCTCAAGGAGATGACGACCCGTCGTCCGTATCTTCTGGCAAGAAGGACAAGAAGCGGAAGCGAGGCATGCAGGTTGAAGATGACGAAGACGCAGGGGGAAATGCCGGCGCCGGGGAGGAGGGCAGGAAGAAGAGCAAGGAAAAGAGGAAGAAGGCCAAGGTCACTTCCTCGTCGGATGCCGGTACACTTCCTCCAGTAGAAAACCAAGCAACCGCTTCGGACCCGTCACTCGATCCCTCGCAGAGCAATCTCCGCATCAGCTCGCAGGGAGTTTTCGAATACCTCTCCAACCGTCTCATCTTGCGCAAAGCCGCCGTCATGCGGGCGCGAAAGCAGCGTGACCAGGGTGTGTGGGATCGGGTCGCTGCTATCGGCGCGTGACGGTCAGCGGTGTATGAACAGCAGATATTTGTCGCGTGCGCGCAAGTTACACAGCCTTGCATTGATATGTGATTTTGCTTGCTACATTGGCCCCGTCTTCACTGCGTCTTGGCCGCCCGCGCCTTCTTTGCCTCTGCGCGTTTCTTGATGGCCAACTGCATCTTGCGGCTCTGGCTGAACATGACGCTTTGCGGCACAATGTAGCTGATGGCCCAATCCAGCAGAGCATGCGCCGGCCACGGTGTGTTGTTGTGGAGCCGGCCGACTGCACCGCCTTGCTTTCCGACGCTGGCGAGCGCCTTGGCGACGTACGCCTTGGGTGTCGGCACCATTGCGCTCGGGCGTCGGATCTTGGACATGGCAGAGACAACAAAGTACGTGTTAAGCAGCTGCACCGTGACGCCCTTTGAGCGCACTTCCTCCGCCACCGCTTGCGTCCAGCCAATGAGGAACGCTTTGCTGCCCGAGTATGTCGCAAGCAGCGGCGTGGGGAAGGCACCGGCAAAGGAGCCCATGTTCAAAATGAGGCCACGCTTGCGCCCAATCATGCCTGGCAGGACGATCCGAGTGACTCGTAGCGTGGCATTGACGTTAATCTCGACAATGCTCTCCATCTCCTCTTCAGACGTCTCATGGAAGTAAACGGCCGAGTCGTGCGACTTGCCGACATTGTTAATGAGCACACCGATGTCAAGACCGGAGAGCGCACGCTTGAGGTCGTCGTACGCCTTGACGTCCGCAGCAGAGAAGTCGATCGCTTGCACCTTAGTCTTAATGCCCGGTGAGGCGGATTCGATCTCTCCTGCTACCTTGTCGAGCTTGTCCGGAGTACGCGAGGCAAGGAAGATGTTGAAACCCTTCTTGGCCAGCTGCAGTGCAAATTCGCGGCCAATCCCGTCCGTAGCACCCGTTACGACTGCCCAGGTGCCGTTGGGTGCATTCTTGACCTTGAATGAAGCTACGGGCTTGCCTGGTACCACGTACACGTTCAGCAGCACACGAATGAAGCGGCACAGCGAGATCAGGATCGAGATACCGCCCACGATGGCCAGGATGAGCAGCGGCAGTGGGAGTGTAAGCCAGTCGTCTGCAGCCAAGGATTTGAAAGATGAGGAAGCACGTGAGCACGACGTCATCAACAGCCAACCCTCAGCTACTCCGAACACGTACCGACTCGCAAGCCGAGCGGCTGCAGCAGGGAATCGAATTGGCGAAGGTGACCGCTCATCTTCACGTCTCGAACACCTTGATCTGACAGGAATACAGACCGATTCGGCGCTATGGTTAATGAAAGAGCTAAAGTGTGCTTGAATTGAGGTCAGATTCTGAATATATCTACTAGTTTAGACAGAAATGGTTGTGTTGGGGCGGCAAGCGGAAGCAAGAAGAAGTGAGCCTCGAGTGTGAGATGCGTCACGCTTCGACTTGTTGAGCTTGCACTCTCCTCCATCTGACATCTCAAAGGGAGCACACGTACCGCAGGGCGAATCGGTTGCAGGCGCAGACCATCGTGAACAACCTCCTCAGGCCGCAGAAGAGAACGCGCCTAGTAGAAAGAAGCGTGCCATCACCGAGCCCTAAATCATCCCACTTGCAAGGCCTTTCGCAGGGTCAGTAGAGAGCGGGTCAAAGCCATGCTACCGCTAACGCTGCTGAATGCAGCGCAGTGCAAACCGATGGTGAGTGATAAAAGCTGCAGAGCTGCTTGCAGGTTTGACGGAGAAGATGCACCGCTGCGAGCCAGGGTGTTCTGACGGGATTCTTCACCTTTGAAACAGCTCGTTGAGCTTAAGAATGGCGAAACCTTCAATGGCCACTTGATCGCGTGCGACAACTTCATGAACCTCACATTACGAGAGGTCTACCAAACAAGCGCCGTGAGTCTACGCGGATCCAGTTCCGGCTCGATGAGCCGAAATCTTCAGTATTCTGAGCAAACGGATACCAAGTGTCCCTTGCGCTCCTAGCGCAAGCGCTGGAGCATCACAACTCACCCGGCCCTTGTTGTCCTTTCGCAGGATGGAGAGCGGTTCTGGAAGCTTCCGGAATGCTACATCCGCGGCTCAACGGTGAGCTCCTTTGGCCCTTTTGAGAAGTGGCTGCTGTTGTGCTCACCACAAATGGGTTCAAATCTCTCGCTGCCATCAACACCTCGCCCTCCTTTTTCACATGCATGACCTCCTGTTCACGTTCGCCTGAATGTGCAATCGTACCTATGGCATCAGATCAAGTACTGCCGGATCGCTGATTCAGTCATCGACACCGTCAAGGAACAGGAGGAAGCGGCGCGCAAGCAAAGACAAGCGCAAGGCTATGGGCATGGGCACGGCCGCGGTGGACAGGGGCGAGGCTCTGGTCCGGGACGAGGTGGACCTGGAGGTAGGGGTGGAGGACCACCAGGTCGAGGCGTGAGTGGCGCAGGACGAGCACCAAGAGGCAGGGGGCGAGCATAATATGTCGAGGGTACATGCTTTGGTTTCATGTAAGATAGGAGGCGTACTACAGTCGACCCCAACGTTAGTCAGATATTCTTCAGCTGCACCGTCGCAACCACACTTCGCTATGTTGATGATTGCATATATTGCAAATTTTGATGATGGGAACATACGGGATGCACATGGAGCCCCAAGGGTGTGCGATGATAAGACACAAAGAGTCATCCAGCTGGAGCCGTTGAGCATGTGCAAAGGTATCTTCAAGAAGCATTTCAAAATGCAACCCAACCCAGCGGCCCTCCTTTCTGGTGCTGCGACCCAGGAGGGTGCGGAAGCGCCTACTTGCGCTGAGTCAGTGGATGGTGAAGCTGCGGTCAAAGCAACGCCTCGACCTTCTCCATGAGACGCTCCCGAGGTGTCTTGATACCTTCGCCCTCCATTGTCTTTGTCATGGCCTCGATCCGTTCCTTTGGAAGGCCCGACCCGACAAGCATGTCTGTCGCACACAGAGGGGTTGTCAGCCTTCCACTCCACATGCGCATGCGGGAGCACAGACTCACTTGCGGCGAACGCGTAGGCGTTCGGCACATCGATGCTCGTGTCATCGAGATAGTCGACGTGGTCTTTGAAGCCTTTGACAATCATGTCATCGTCCACGATGTCAGCTGACTTCAATGCGCCAAACAACTGAGCGACCAGCTGTACGACGGCATCGTTCTTATCCATGGCTGCCGCGGCGATCGCCTTGATAAAGTCCGGCCGGCGGCTCACGGGAAGTGCCTATCCGTAAATGGGTTCCATCAGTAAGGGCGAAGGAACGACGAGAGGAGTGAAGGCAACGCACCTCGATAGAGCTCTTTCCCTCCTCGATGTTCTTGACTTCAAGGAACTCCTTGACATTGTTGTCAATTTTTGTCTTCGCCTGTTCGTCGCTAATTTCTGCAATCGCCAACTCTTCTTCCTCATCCTCTCCCTCTTCAGCCTCCTCATCAGCTCCCTCGGGTTCCTTTTCGTCATCGCCAGGGAGGGGTTTGGTGCGGGGCTGCAGCTTGAGCTTGGGACGCTGCGGCTCCTCCGGTTCGGCGTCCTTGCTGAGCAAAGCGAAGCTATGCGAGTGGAAATGGGGTCAGCCTTGGCCATCTGCACCTCAACGGGATAGAGTCCGTTCCTCACATATTGGAAGATGAATTGGTGCGTGTCGGAGGGTTGCTACCTTCTTCTGACCCAGTGCCTTTGCCGCCTTTCTTAGAGAAGACGCTCTGAGGGCCAGAGCCAATGTTGGTCGGCCCTCCGCGGTTGATCCCCTTGCCAAACTTGGATAGGTCAGTTGGTCGCAACATAGGCGGCGGGGCTTGACCGATGGTGTTCCAGCCATCAGGGCTGTCTCGCGTCTGGCCTCTGCGCGACCCACCGCGCGACATGGGCCCGCCTCGCGCTGCGCGCAAGGCGGCTTCGCGATCTTGTTCGATCTTCTGCTTGGCAGCCTGCGAAAGTCCAGGATGAGCTATGAGCGATTTTCTGACAACCCAACCCTGTCCGTCACTCACTTCCCGGTGAACGTCTGCGATCGTCTTAGGGCCGCTGTTGTCGTGTCTCGGAACCCAGTTCGCTTTTCGGAGCTCGATGATATCCTAGACCCGAGCAAAAGAAGTTTGCTTCAGCGAAAGGCTTGACTCGCACTTGTTGAGCCTACTCACCAAAATCATGAATCTAATTCTCGAATTGAGTTTCGGGTTGGACGCCATTGTTGTCATGCGGTCAAAGTAAATCTCCATAAGGGGACGGCCCCTTTCGTGCCCATCGAGCAGCTTGCCCACGGTGGTGAGCAACTTGCAAACAGATTCGATGTCTTCCTCTTCAGGCTCTTCCACGTCATGCAGCAATTGCTTGACGCACACATGCATGATCCTGTCTGAAATCATGCTGAGCTTGAAGAGCTCACCAATGAAGCGAACAAGACCAAGACCCCTTCGCTTTGCCTTCTGTGCCGCGTAGTACTCGTCTGAGAGCAACTCGGCCTCTTTGTTTTCAGGGGCCACGTCGCCTTTTTCTTCGGCTTCCTTGGCCTCCCCTTCTGACTTCTCGTTGCTCTCCTTCTTCGCACGATCGTCCGCCTCTTTGCTCTTGGCAGCAGCTGCCGTAGCGTCACGGTGCGCCCACCCACGCTCGAAATCCTCTTGGCACCTGTTCAGAAGATACTTGCGGAACAATGCACCACCAGACACCGGAGTACCGTCGGGTAAAGTGAGGTTGACATCCTTGACCTCTGGTTTGAGCTCCGATTGCAGAGTTGCGCAGAGCTTGGCGTACATTGTGGAGAAGGCAGCTTCGTCCGTGGCCTTTTCGAAGATGAGTGCAATGACCTGTCGCAAAGTCCGCCCGTCGGTCTCGTCGACTGACTTGTTGGCCCACGCCAGAATCTGACCAGCGATGGAATCAAAGTTGTCGAGAGTGAGCTTGTTCAGCAGCGCTTTGACCTTCCTCTGCACCATTTCGGGCGAGTCTGCTTTGAGCCCTGCACCCTTTCCGGTCTGGACTTGCGGCGCCCAGCGGTTGGCCGATTTCTCCAGAGGCATGACTTCAGACAGAAGAATCGTCGGACCACCCTTCTCTGGTGGGTTGTATGGACCACGCCCTGGAGCGCCGTCCGGCTTGCGGCCGCCTCGCTTGCTGCTGGTGCGACCCATCATTTCGCGCGAAGGAATAGCGCCGCTGCCGCTACCACCACGTGAGAGCGGCTGCGTGCCCCGACCCATCTGGAAGGCGCCCATAGGCCCGCCAAAGTTGCCCATGCCGCTACCACGTGAACCAGCGGTTGACTGTGCAAATCGTTCCTCGCTGCTCTTGGCCGGGGGCTTACCGAAAGCGGAGCCGCCTCCGACACCGATCCCGAGACCTGTTGCTGGCCCACGTCCAGGAGCGGCACCGCCGCCGATGCCCGGAGCACGCTTGCCGAAGGTGGAACCACGGCCCGGTTCCATACCGATGTCACCCAATGGCGGCAACTCCCGTGGCTTCTCCTTGAAGACGCCCATGAACTGCAAGAGGAACTCGCGATCATATCGGAAGCGACCCTCGCCAGACTCGTCGTTGAGATCCGGCCGCGGTGACTTGATGGAGGATGGGTACTGCACCTTGCTTAGGTCCTCAATACGGTTCGCTGAGCCGAGAGCTTGAAGGGCGGCGGACATAGGTGTGTCGGAAGTAACGCCTTTGGGCGTGCTGGTGAGATCCAGCTTGTCTGGCCGCCGACGCTTCTCGAGCTCTGTAGTATCGAGCTTGATACTGCTCGAAGAGGGCTGCACTTGCGGCTTGGCCGGCAGGCTAGCAAAGCCAGGCGTGCCAGGTGTCCGTGGAGTGGGCGGGATACTGAGAAGTGGGGTCGAGGGGACGGACGAAGCTTCCCTGGCCATCCGCTCGACGTCAGCGACAGAGCTCTTGCCAACCCTACTTGCCATCTCGTCGAGGCTGGTGTCGATCGGCACAGGAGCTGGCCGCTTTGCCTTCTCTTCAGCATCCTTGGCTTCAGCTTGACTCTCTGCCGCCTCCTTGGCTTCGCGCTCCTCCCGTTCCGCCTGTGCCTTAGCAGCTACTTCTTCAGCCTTGCGCTTGGCTTCCGTAGCAGCCTTGCGCTCGTCCTCTTCCTTTTTGAGCCGCTCTTCCTCTTCGCGCTTACGTCGCTCTTCCGCTTCTTGCTGCTTGCGCTTCTTCTCTTCTTCCTCGAGCTTGGCTCGTTCTTCCTCCTCCTTCTTTTGCGCTGCCGCTGCCGCTTCCTCCTCTTCCTTTTTCTTGGCTGCAGCCTCCTCCTCTCGCTTCTTGCGCGCCTCTTCTTCCTCCTTCAGCTTCTTCTCATCCGACGCCTTCTTCAGCTCATTGACTGCCCGTATGAAGCTTTGCTGCGTCTGGATCTTGCTGGGAGCAGCAAACGACGTTACGCTCGGCGAAGGTGAAGGGGACGCCGGCGCTGCATCTGGTGTGGCGGGCTGGCCGGCAGGAGCGGACGGGGCGGTCAAGCCAGGCGTGCTGGGTCTCGAAGAAGAAGCTGTGGATGCGGCAGGCTTAGGATTGGCGACCTTGGCATTGACCACCTGGTTCGTGAGGGGGTCAACTATCTTGATCGCAGAATTCGCCCTTGGCAAGAACGCCGGTGCACCGGCACTGACACTGCTGATCGATGACTGCGCCGAATGGCTACCGGCGAATGAGCCGCTGGGCGTATGTATATGGCCCGGGCGAACTCCTGCAACGGATGGGAAGCCAGCTTGTTGAGGTGGAGGTGAAGCTAGACTTGCCATACTCGGTGCCGGCGACTGCGGAGGCCGCGCAGCACCACCTTGCTGTTGCGCAGCACCTCCAAGACCAGGTTGCCCTGCTCCTTGTGTGGCACCTACTGGCGGCCGCGGCGATGGTGGCGCCCAGTGCGCTGGGGATCCCGGGAACTGCTGTGGCTGCGGTGGCGGCGGTTGCTGCTGCTGCTGCATATATGGGTTATAGCCCGGGAACGGTTGAGGCATGGGGTACATCTGCATCATGCTCGGCGACCGTAGTCCGTTCGCGGAGCCACCATGGTACACCGCATAGCCGGCGTACTGCGGTGGCACGCCCTGAGCTGGACCTGCTTGCATGCGGCTACCGTACGGAGGTTGGCCACCGGAAGGATTTCGTTGACCCGGCTGGAAGTCCCGGCTCTGGCCGGGAGGTCGCAGAGCAGAGGGCTGACCGGCGGCGGCGACCGGCGGAGCGCCTGGCAAGCGCGAACTCGAAGAGAGATGTTGCTGTTGCGATGGTGGCGACCGCATGCTCGCGTTTGCGACGACGGGCGAGTTGCTAGCCGAAGGCAGACTGCTACCTGGAGTCGAAGCCGCGTCTGGAGTGGCAGCGGTAGAAGCTGCCGGTGTTGCTTGCGTACCCGACAGTGCAGAGGGCTGCTGAGAGGCGGGGTTCTGGAACAGCTTCTGGAAGTCCATCTTGGGCTTAGGAGCAGCAGGAGTAGTCGCATTCTCCTTAGTGCCGATCACCAGGCCCTTGTCCTTGCCTACGTTGGAAGTGCTCATCGCATTGACGGATCCGAATGCTGCAGGTTTGCCGATGTGCCCCGTCACCGGAGGCTGTGCGGGAGACACGGAAAGCGTGGCCTCGGCGTCTTGCACAGAGCCAAAGTTGATGCTAGCTGCTGCAGGTTGCCAAGTAAAAAGGCATTCAGCAATCATAAAAGGTAAGACCCTACAAACCGTTAACCGCCCTCACCAGTCCGAAGGGCAGTGTTCGCTGCCTTGGGGATGCTGACAGCCGACTGACCTCGCTGCTGCGCATCCGCTCCGTTCACCTCCCCTGGCTTGGCGAACACGCCATTGACGGCCGCCGAGCCATTCACCTGTGCCACCGAAGCGGAAGCGCCAGTGTTCGCTGTGCTTCCTGCCGCATCATTGCTAGAACCTGCTGCCACCACTACTGGCGCTGCCGTCTGCTTTGATTTGGCTGCTGCCGCTGCGTAGTTGAAGGGCTGAGGCTTGCTGCTTCCGGAATGAGAGGTGGTGGAGGCCTTGGCGGTCACGTTGCTGTTGGTGGGCGTGTCGCTACCGGTCTTGCTGCTCATCACTCTTGTCTTTAATCGTGAGGTGCTTGGGGGAAATGCTGATGCACGCTTCTGATGTGGAGGAGGCTACGATCGCTTAGAGATCGCTGATTGCGCGTGTGCTGCAAGCAGGAAGTAAACCCGTTCTCGAGACTTCCTCGCGTCTTTTCTTACGAGAACCTGCACCAGGCAAGTCCACGAGCTGCAATTCTGAGTGAAGAGGATGCCTGATCCTGTTCAGATTGACGAATGGGCGTATGCTCGAGAACAATGCCTTCCCTTTTATGGTTGCCGATTCTGGCGGGATCACGCGATCTTCTCGCGAGTAGAGCCTGTAGTGACTATGAGGCGAGTGCTGAACAACGAATCAAGAGCCTGGCACGCTGCACAAAAGAGGAGCTCACGAAAGGCTTCTGCCCTTTCAATGCTCATCCAAAACTAAGCCACGCAGACGAAGCTATCGACACGATGCTTTTTGCCTGGCAAGAGGGAGCGGGCAGAAGCAAAGCGCGCGCTTTTGATGCTGCGGCTTCCAACCTGGCCTCTCGATGCCGTGCCTTGACTTGAGCCGTGGCCGAGGCGATTCCTTTCGGTCGTCTGCTGCCGCTGTCGAACCAAAGTATCTGTTGGAGGTTAGAGGTCTCCTCTTCCTCCTGATATCGAGGAAGTTGGTGATGATGATGATGGAGATGCAAAGGAGCAAGGTGAACGAACAAGACCTTGATCTGGATGACCCAAAATTTTGTTGCCCACCCACCCCCTGCACGAGGAGTGAATACAGTGGGAGAAAGAGACCGGATGTATGCGACCATTCTCTCACTGGCCCAGTGCACGCCTCTCTCCTTCTCTTCACCCGCACCCAGCTGGTGGGCGTCCGGCGCCAGACACAGCCCACTGGGCAACAGGGCACAGAGAAGACTTCGATACAGTTTCTCCCCTTTCATGCGGAAAAGAAAGAGCTCCAAGGTTGAGGGAATTCGCTATTGCTGCTGCCCTGGACCGCTCTCGCCCACACCGCCACATCCACATCCATCACCATCACCCTCTCCCTATTCCTCGTCATCTGGAAGCTTTGCTGGTAAGGGGCTTCCTATATACATGTATACCAGACACCTTCCAGTCACCTCGTCACGACTAGCAGGCTCTTGATTGAGTGACCAGTCCGAATTGAGATATACACTGTCTATGGCATGAGAAGCGCAGTGAGCCATGCTCGAAAGTCGGATCAGGTCCACCGACCAAATGGCCGCTACGAGGCACAAGTTACTGCGTAGTGACTTCGAAGTGTTGCCTGAGTTGCTGGAACGTCCTTCCAAATGCACCAATTGCAACGTGGCAAGGAGAATCGACTTTCAACCCGCGGGGGCATCAGCATCACTGCAAGATCTCCGTGCCACTCAGCACGCTGCGTGCATATCGGCCGCGCCAATTGCATTCCAATGCGTCACATCATCCGCCTTGTGCAAATCGATTATGGATTCAATGATTCCATGATGTGCCCGGCCAATGAACCTCATTGAATTTCGTTCCGAAAGGCGAGCGAGGCACATATGATGAAGGACAGTGGCATATGACTCATAAGATCCTCCTCACGTCCCGAGCCGCGGCAGCCTCTAATGGCAGGCCTCCTGTAACATCGTCGTGAATGGACGACAAGGATGGATGATGAAATGTAGGATCCGGAAGAACCTGAACACTCCGACGATGGGAGGTGCCTACATCTATTCGTTTGGCATTGGTACTAGCCCCGGTGGTCGTCGAGCTGCGCAGCCGCAGGTGGACGGTGGACTTTGAACGGTGAAGCGTGGCGGCCATGTTCGCGTTCGCGCGTGACGCGCAGTAGATAGGCTGCTGGCTGTGCGTCTAAACGTCTGGGCGCGGAACGCTGATGACTGAACGTCGAATGCCAGATAGTTCAGAGATCCTAGTAATCTCCTGATTGTAACACGTGAAATGCTAACGGTGACTGGTGAGCGGTAAGTATTTTGAATTTGAACCAGGAAGTAAATCGATGCGTGAGTGTGAGTTTAATGCTCAAAATTCGTACGTGCACAAATGTATCCTTCCATTCTTGAGTGTCGCAGATGGACCAATGATGATTGAGTGACTAGTTACTCAGGGCGGCCAACCGCTTAGTTCAGTGATCGAACTACAGATGGACAGGTCAATTCATTCGAGTGGGGGCCACGCGATTAGGACATCCTCCTCACTTCTCACAGTCACCACCACAGTCCACGCTAACTAGACCTTCGAAGGTGAGAGCGTGGTCATCTGATCTCTGACCTCTTCGAGACGTCGCGCAAGTCAACAATCAAATGAATCGTCGTCCTCGCCCTCGCCCTCCCATACTTGGGGAAGACATGCGCGCAGCAACATCAGGCTCATAGTGGGCCACGCTTGTAGCGCATGGACGCTAGGCTTGCGCAAAGGCCAGATCCTCTGCCTATTCGGCGACTCACCCTCCAGCGGGGTCATTGCGGGGATCATGTACTTTTCTCGTTGCTAATGCGTTGTGTGCAACGGCAGTGGCCAGCAGACACCTGGCGAGTACCGCGCTGTTCGCCAGCTCTCATCCCATCCTCTCCTTGAGTAAACTTTCCTTCCAGGACCCAGCAACGAAGCGTCCCCTATTTTGGTGAGAGATGCGCTTGTCATCGTGAGTGGCCTGTATACAGCCGAAAAGATTTATGTACGCTGTCAGGTCAAGTCAAGACTCGGGAACAACAAGTGTCTGAAACAGCATTCTCCGCTTGCTTGAGGTCATAAACAATGCGCCGCATCCACCGCATGTGACTGCCCGTCCTTGCACATCCTCTGTGGCTTCGAATTGATGAACACGGCCAGCTGGCTCATTGCTCAGGTGTACATGGAGCAATCGGGCCCAGCACATGTGACCATGTGAGCGGGGAAGTTGTGAGTACGTCATGAGTTATGAACGATGCCCTGCAGTAAATAAATGAACCCAAAAGGCGACGCTGGCGGCTGGCTGCTGACGACGAAAAATCTGGTATTTCAGTTGTCGACGCAAATAACGTCAGCGTCCGCGACACAGATTGCGCATCGTCAGACATTCACAAATAAGGTACCGTGTCAGTCACGACCCAGGACCCGCATGGCTTGCGTTGCGGACCGCTCCTGCTACATGCGTCGGCCCATTCTTCATCAGCCGATCGGCTTCGAGTCTCAGACTGCTACGTGAGTACTCCCATAATCAAGTTTGCGTTGACGAGCAAGCCGGGTCGCAAAACGGACTCATGAAATTAGAATTGTTTGGTGAAATAGGTTGCTGCATGTTGCATGTTGTTTTGCTTACAGCATGGCGATGAACCATGCTGAACGTTCGACGCTCGAATGTGAACATTCAAATATGAAATCCGAACACTGGACCCCTTCGGTGAACACTCGCCGCCTGTGCGTCCGAACGCCCAATCAGCCTTAACGAGCAACGGTGACACATACAAGATGCGCGAAGAGTCGGAACTCCAATCTCAGCAAAGGTTGTGCTGTTCGCGAGACCTGTCGCAAATCGCAACAGGGTCGGGACACACTTTCTTCCTTCTGCATTTGATACCAATCACTCGTCATTAGTTCGGGTCGGCGCAATCTGGACGTCACCGCAAGCCACTGGACATCGCATCATGCAGCTTTTATCGCACTTCATGCGGGCGCGTGCTTGCCTTCTCGAGCTAAGCGACATGGTGATTTGCTCGGCGACCTGGGATATTGTTGATCTTTGATCATCGATGACAATATTCGAAACTTGGATTTAGATCCACTTACATACACGAGAACTTCCTGTTGTCGCTTCAATCTACATCATGTTGCTCGTTTTGGATGATAGAAAAAGCCCGAGCAGCGCTGAAGCGAGCTCAGAGCTGGACTGCTGGAGTTGCTGGACTCTTGTCATTCTGGATCCCGGAGGAAGCGACAAAGCAAAGACTGCGGCCCCTGCTCCGCAGCTAGCGACAGGGAAATGTCCAGATGCGTTGATCTACTTGCATGTAAGCATGCAGCACAATACACTAGACAGAAATTACTGCCGCATATGTATGGAGGGAAGTTGTATTCAGAATTGCGATAAATGCAATCTATCATAAGAGCGGAATACTAACGGTGATGCGATGATAATGACGATGTGAGAGAAACTGGCAATGAGCTCCAGAGAGGTGCCAGGCCAAATGGATTGCAGAAAAGTCAGCTTTCTGTCCTTTCATGAAGAAGACACAACAACAGAAAGAGATGTCATGCAGAACGAGAGACCTGGGGAAGGCTGGAGAGAGAGCGTCAGAGAGACACATATAGAGAGACAGATGTGAGCTCGGAAGCTAGATGCTGCCCTCTGGCGCGCTGGCAGCTGGTTCACCCTGGCACAGACTGTTACCGGAAGCAGTCGCATCGATGCAGTTGCACCGTCTGTACGTATGAGAATGGATAATGGATTGATCCGTGCTCACTACCAGAGCCGAGTGGCTCTTGAAGACTTGTCGATGCCCGAAAAAGGCAAGAAAGACAAAAAGCAAGTGTGCCCCTGTAGGAGGCTGTCCGGCTATGTCTGTACCGGTCAGCACAGTCTACAGTCTGTGGAGTGCTACCCGTCCAAGCTCGCACTCCACAGGAGGAATAAGAACATTCACCACCTCACAGATGCGTACTGTACATACTAATTAGCACGACATACACACGAAGCTGACATACTGGGCGCAGAACAGAGCCAGACAGGACATTGTGGAGGCCAGAGCATTGCCAGAGCCTGAACTACACAGTTCTGATTGTGTGCCAGACTCTAATTAGCATCGATCACCCTGATCCAGGCGACATTGTCGCACTACTATGACTCTCGCTCATCAAGGAAGGACTTGATGAAGGACCGACGAAATGATGAGCTGGGGGAATCTACGACTCTCCGAAAGCCTGCAGCACGTGGCTGAGTGAAAAAGACGATACTTGATTATCAAACCATGCGACTCTCTCGACGGATCTAGAGTTGAGCGAGATTTCCGACACATGTCGAAGTAAGTCTTGCAGTGCCCCGAAGCGAAAAGGAAGGAAGCTCGGCGAATTCGATCTCTGCGGGCTGCCCAGTACATTAAATGCACAGGAGTGCATGACGCCACCTCTGCTGTTGCCTCCTGCCGCCACTGCTGGAACAGCAAAAAAACGTTCTTTCTGAGTGGTGCCACAGGGCGCGGAGCTGCAGTGTCTCCAGCCACCAGGCGTCGCGCTCGCGAGTCACGTGGGCGTAACAGGGCACGGCGACGTGACGTCGAAACTCGTTTGGGGCGGTACATCGTGAGCGGATCAAACTGAGAAATATCTACATACGTAGGTATATGTGAAATGTTGGATAGAAAGAGGGATGACATATTGGCCACTTGCTACGTGCCACACGCGAGTGTCTAGTCTTGTTATGCCCGTTCCGCCCTCTCCGAAATGAAAATCGTGCATCCATCGGTACGTACAAATGCCCGGAGTTCCATAGCGCGGAGCTGGGCAGCAGCTCACATCCGCAACCAGAGCATTGTCTGCCCCAATACAGCAAGTAACTATGAGAGGCGCTAGAGCAATGCAGAACATTCACTTCCCGAGTGGCTACCTATTCCCGAACTACCTAAATGGGATTCCCAGGGTTTCGCCCCGAAAAGGGTTTAACTTTCTCCAGAGGGCTAGAGCATGAAGAAAGTGACTGTCTCAGTAGAGATTCCCACAGCGAGGACTGCCAGCACTGTACCAGAGGAGCTTCACCCTATTAAGCAGAGTTCAATCAGAAGGCAAAGAACCGAGACAACCAACCAGCGAACGAACTGCGAGCAGCCACAGAACATTGAACGACCTAGGCTAGTCTGCTGCTTTTCTCTGTGTTGCAGCGCTCGAGGCGGCTCTGCAAAGACTGGGACAGAAGGAAAGAGAGGGGTGAAGAGCAGCGGCTCTCCGCATTGGATGAAAAGTGAATAATTCGCCCCTCCGGTCTCGGTCCGAAGTCACTCAGCCTCTCTTCTCCTGCGCCCGCTTCTCGCCCTCTCGTCACCGCTTCACTACCTCAAACTCGCCGAGGCGTTTCCCCAGCCAGTATAGTCTGTCGTGCCCCTTGGGGAAGCGTGTGCGGCCTTCTCTTATAGGTAGCTTACCCTTCCGCGAGGTATCTCGCATTGTTCTTTCGAATCGTCTGCCCCTTCTTCATGGACTCGACATCAACGACAACGAAGATGATATTTTATTGTTGATCGTATCTAACGAAAAGGAAAGGCAACGCAGAGACAAGCAGACGGAGGAGTCATTCAGTTGTCTCTTGCAGTCTGTGCATCACCTTACCACCCAGCCATCTCCAAAGCCCGTCGCCTAGTGAACTCGCCAATTCCTGTCTGCGGTTCTCCCAAGGCCTCCATTTCCCCCTTTCGGAAAACTGCGTCAGAACGAACACTGCGATAACATTTTCATTCATAGCATCAAGCGGCTCCAACCTCGCAGTCGCCGCTAGCTCCTTCCATCCTGCCCACGCTCCGTTTTCGGCTGGATCCAAAGCGTATTCGAGCGAATTGTGATCATCTAGAGCTCGTCGCCTCGACCTCGATCATATACTTGACCTTCTCAGGACGGCTCCATCCCATTATTGTCACCACTTGCACAACGTTGTTCTTAGAACAGCTCTACGGAATTCGACCATAATGGCAGCAGTAGCAACGCAATGGCCCACGGCTGTTGCGCCGCTAGAGCCACGGCACGGTCGAAGCAGCTCGGCGTCAGGTGCTTGCAGCACCCAGCAAGTGCAGCAATCGCACCCGCACCAGCAAGCTTCTTCCCCACGACTGGACTTTGACCGCTTTTACGGGCATAGAGGTATGTTTCATCCTGATGCGTGCATAACATGCACGAGTGGCGACTGATACTGTCATACTCCGTGTTGGCAGAACTGTCCGAGCTCTGCGAAACGGTCATCTCCGCTCTGTTTGCATGCCCTCTGGACTCGGCGGCTGCATCGGCAGCCTGCAACGGTACTGGCACCAAGGCGGGACGACAAGCGCCGCGCCTAGCTGAGTTCATCGCATATGCGGTGCATCGCACCCGGCTGCCTCTCGCCGTCACACACCAAGCTCTGTTCCTGCTCAAGAGGCTCAAGGCACGTTTCCCTGCTGCCAGGGGCTCAAGTGGTCACCGTCTCTTCATCTCTGCCTTGATGCTGGCGAGCAAGGCGAGCTGCGATGATACCTACAGTAACAAGAGTTGGACCATCGTCGGCCAGGGCTTGTTCTCGCTGCGAGAAGTGAACCAAATGGAGCGCGAGCTCTTTGGGTATCTCGGCTTCAAGGTCAACGTCAGCAATGAAGACCTCACACCATTCGTCGCCAGCCTAAACAGCGGGCGGATCAACGAAGCTATCTCCACAGTGCCAGCGCTAGCGCAGACTTATGCGGCGCCATCAACATCGACAGTGCCAGTCTCATCACCGTGCATTGCGACAGCACCAATCACGATGGCGGTAAGGTCCGAGTCACTCAGTACCATGCCACCACACGCCACATACGAGTCCGCCTCCGTTGCGAGCTCACCCTCACTCGTCGGGCCACACCGCTCGACTAGCCACCGCACTCGGCACCAGTCCACTGCAGAGACAGTCTCGACCTTCAACAACCGCGCGTCCATCTCCGGGTACCCGAGCGCTATGAGCCGCTCGTCATACTACGCCTCTGCATCACACCCGCATATGTACCACCCTCATCACTACGCGAGCACACTGCCGGCAGCGTCTTCGCCACGAGCAGCAGCGTTCATGCAACGCAGCGCCTCGGCGCACCACGAGCGGACAAGCAGCGCTCATGCCTTCCAGCAGTACACAATGGGTTTGCGCGAGGCATCTAACAGTGCACCGCCTGCATCTATGGTGCCAGCGATCACACCTCCTGCTCTTTCGCAATCGTACTGCATGTCGTCACCGTCATCTTCGTCCTGCTCGTCGCTGCGGCAATCCTTCTCTGCCGCCTCGACCGGCTCTTCGTTCTCCGCTTCTCCAAGCCCGAGCCTCATCGGTGGCAGCAGCTCGGCAAGTCGGTATTCTTCCTCCCTCTCCAGCGGTCGGACGACTCCAGACCTGGAAACACCGCCGACCGAGTTTGATGAGGATGCGTGCTACTCGGACTCTTCCGTCTCGCCTGTTGCACAGGATGTTGACGACGCGGCGTGGCAACATGGTGGCAATACACGCGCCGCCTCCCACGGCGCATCGTATGACGGTCGACCGTTCTATGCAGCGGTGCAGCAGCACGCTCACCAGTACCAACCGTACCGTGGTGACAAACATGATCCGACAGCGGCTATGCTAGCCAACTATGCGCCGCAATGGTCTGCATGATGACGGACACTTGGTTTCCATTACCTTCCTGCGCACAGTAGCATCTCGCATTTTATTCCCGCCTCCGACTTTTTTGCTTTTATTGTCGTTGGCCTTTTCGCCTGGTCCATTAAGCATCTCATCAACCAAAAGCCGGAATCCAGACGACGCACAGCACGTTGCAGAAAACAGGACTCATCTGTTCTTTGGGTTCTTGATTTCTTCAATGTTGTCTGTCTGGGCAACTCGGGGAGGGTCGAAGGTCCGCACGCTCAATAGTGTAAGCAGGGCCTCGTGCATCTCCACTGGTCAGCCTTATCGCGCTTTGCGGCGATTCATTTTCGGCTTGATCAAGTCAACTGCTCCAGCCTGGACCTACATCTCAACGTGATCGTCGTCCTCGTCCTCATTATCAACACCATCATCTATCAATTGCTTTATTAGACGCGTGAGACATGCGTCCATACCACACTGCACATGAAGCTAAGCGGTACAAACACCGCAAGCTCAAGGTTTCAGAACGAAGCTTCTCTCCTTGCAGCAACTTTTAACATTTCATCTCATCCGTCACTTTCTCTCAAACATGGAAGGCCCAAGGGCGTAACGGGCTTCGGGGGTTTACAACATGGTTCCTGTTCTTCTATGAAGGGTGCCTATCGTCGTCGCTAGCGCCTGCGCTTCGCCCGACCCACCAAGCGGGTTTGTTTCACCCTGCATTGCTTCTACCATACTCCGCGGCGACATATCTTCGCTCCTTTCCTCTTCCACCCAGAAATGTCACCGTCATACCAAGGCCTCTGGATGGCACAAGGTTCACGGCCCTCTTCTCCGATGGGAGGGGGGGCCGACTTGGCGCCTCGAGGTTGTCCGTGTGTGCTAGAATGTACCATTTAGCTAGCTAGCCCCTTTGCAAAAGCACGAATGACATCGTTGTACTACTACAATACCTCCGCTCTGCGCATGCCTCTCGCTTGGTCTATAAAGCTGCTTTGCATAGTTGCACGGGGTCAGTCCCGCAACGGCCCCGGACCTCATGTGCTCGTCTGGGTTTTACCCGGCGAAGAAATAGAGGGGGCAGGAGCCAGTTCGAGCTAGCAACACACTCAGCTAGCGCTTCTTGTGTTTACCTCTAGAATACATACTCCAGCCTGGCTTGGATGCTCAGGTCAACCATTTGACCGCTCGATCTTGAGACTCAACCTGGCTGCCTCATGTTCGCTAAATGCGTCCATGAGCAGCCGTGCGACGCAAGCTAAACGTATGCACGTACACTTCTACAGACAGACCGCGCCTATGATCAATCACCTTGAGATGGCTGCTACTGCAAACAAAGACAACCACAGTCACAGTTGAGATCACGGACTGGCCGGAGTTCAAAGTGGCGGCGGTCTGGTGATGTCGATGATTTACTTTGTAGGGCTGTGCAGCTGTGGGTCACCGACTGGAGATGAGTGGGCACAGCGGCGCAGCGACCGCACAGAGTCTTGCTGGGCCTTGTGGAGAGCATTGCCGACCCCCGAGGCGGAACTGAAAATCAACGTGATTGCACCTCAGCTGTTGGAAAAGTTCGCGATGGAACCTACTCGAGACTTGGGATCGAATCGAATCGACCTGCTCTCGCTCCAGAGCCCACAGGCATGGGACGAAGACAATGAAACGTTGTGGATTGTGGAGACGACGGACTGCTTTTTGTTTGTAGGAAGTTGCAGTGGCAGTCATCAAGGTATCGTGATGCTACCATACACCGTTAACCGCGGCTAGGTAACCCAGGGGGGTTACGGTTACAAACGTCGCTTCGATACCCCTCCATCGACCGCCTGCTTCGTCTGACTGAGCTATAATCACCTGTAGCGCTCCACCACCGAGGTCGTCAAGCGACCTTACTACGGACCTCACTACGGGCCGTGCCTCGCGCACAAGTAAGCCGCCAGCTCAACAGCCCTGCTTCCTGTTTGCATGGCTTGCTCTTTCGAGTCCATTTAGCATAACAGCCATCATGACACCACCCGGCTTAGATCAGAGTCAAGCCGGGCCGTCGGACCTCAGCAAGTATCAACCCTATCCGGATCAAGCGCAACGCAGAGGCGGAGACAAAGGCTTCGCATCGCCCGAACTTTCCTCATCCTTCAGCACACGCTCTACAGATTCAGAGGAAGAATGGCAGAAGGATCGACGCTATGCAGTTGTCGTCGATGCTGGTTCCTCCGGCTCGCGCATGCAGGTCTACTCGTGGAAGAATCCGCCGGTCGAAAAGAGCCTGCGCGAAACGAGCTCCGAGAGCACCAATGTGCTACCTACCGTCGAGAAAGGCACGTGGGATGAGAGCAAAATAGATTGGCAGCTTAAAGTCGAACCTGGTGAGCCCTTCTCTACATGTCGTGCGCTCTCTGTATGTGCTTCAATAACACATCGCTCAATCTGCAGGCATCTCAACGTTCGGCAGTCATCCTGAAGATCTCGAACCTTACCTCTCTAAATTATTCACATACGCCTTATCAATCATCCCAACGTCAGAGCAGAGTCGCACACCGGTCTACATGCTTGCGACAGCCGGCATGCGTCTGCTTCCTTCGTCGCAACGCAATGATATTCTGGCGCGTACATGCTCCTTCATCAAAGAGAGAACGCCTTTCGATGTGGGTGTCGACGCAGAGGGTTGTAAAAAGCATGTGCAAGTCATTACTGGTGAGGAAGAAGGTCTACTCGGCTGGATTGCCATCAACTACCTGATGGATGGTTTCCAGTTCCGAGAAGGTCCCGGTGCAACCACTCCCGTCACAGTCGAAGGCGGTGGCGGCGGCGCCACGAAGGAAGTCGATATGGCCAAGCAAAAGTCCACATACGGCTTCCTTGACATGGGCGGTGCTTCCACGCAGATCGCTTTCGAGCCCAGCGCCAAGGCGCTTGCTTCGACCAAACAGGGACAGATGGCGGTGGACGGCCTGGCGACTGTTCGCCTTCGAATGCTTGACGGGACTGATGTCGAGAGCAATGTCTTCGTCACGACATTCCTCGGCTTTGGCACCAACAAGGCGAGAGAGCGCTATGTGGAGCAGTTGGTACACGTCAACACACAGCAGACCAGTACGTCCGGTGCCGCTGCTGAATCAAATGCACATACTGCGGCACTACCGGACCCGTGCCTTCCAACCGGCCTTGTCCTCCCCGCCGATTCCTCGCCCCATGTCAGCGTAGTTGGAACCGGCTCTTTCCAAGCATGCATGGCTTTCCTCAAACCGCTGCTGCAAAGAGAAGCGTCCTGCTCGCATCCTCCCTGCCTCTTCGACGGTGTCTATGTACCTCCAATCGACTTCAGCGTCAATCACTTCATCGGTGTAAGCGAGTACTGGTATTCAACCAACGATGTCTTTGGCCTGGGCGGTGTGTACGACTGGGCTGGCTTTCAAAAGGCTGCAATCGCATATTGCTCGCGTCCTTGGGAGGAGCTAAAACGAGACTTCGATCGCGGCAAATGGAAAGGCAAGAACGTCGATCAGAATCGACTGCGTATGCAGTGCTTCAAAAGTGCGTGGATGACCACGATACTGCATGAAGGCATTGGTATCCCACGCATCAACGATCGAAAGGGCAAAGGCGATGGCGAGGATCACGCGAAAGCGGCGCAAAACTTGGCGAACGATAAGAATCTTTTCCAGAGTGTCAACGACATCCGCGGCCTCAGCGTCAGTTGGACGCTCGGCAAGGCTATACTCGAGGCCAGCCGGGGTATTCCGAGCCGGCTAGGCCAGCTCCAGGGCGACGTTGCGGGTCAAATGGACACGGGCTTAAGCAATGTCCGTCCAGGCCCTGGTAACTTGGTGCATGCTTCGCCGTTCACGGGAACCGGGATCGGCAGAAAAACAGATGGTGCATACATTGACAGGATCTCCGGCGTGCAACTCAGGCCGAACGTGGAGAGCTTGCTGCTGGTGTTCGTGCTCGCCATGCTGGCACTCAGCGCCATCGCGTGTAGCGTCATCAACCGCACACGCTCTTCCCGTGCTCCGCGGCCGAGCGTCCGAGGTTGCGCGTATGCACTTTTCTCGCTCTTTTCCGGTAATGCCAAGGGCAAGGGAAAGGGAAAGGGGAGGCGCTATCTTTACGAGCGCATAAATGACGAGCTGGCTCTATTCGAAGAGGGTGCACGTACCACGCTGCCACTTGGCAGCAACAGCGAAGTGTCATCCGAAGACGATGACGGTTTCGTCAGGGAGCACCGACACGGTGCTGCGCAGCGCCGAACACAGCCGGGAGCTGTAAGCTTCTTCCTGCGCGCCCTCTTGCCGCCTTCGTGGCGAGCTGCGCTCGTTCGTAGTCTGCGGTCTACTGGTGCAGGCCGAATCGCTGCGGCCAAGCGACGGAGATTAGGGAAGCGTAAGGCGACAGCAGCAGCCAGTCTCTCTACGCGCGGGCCTGGTGACGGGCCCAGGCAGATCCATGGCCAGGGATGTGGAAACGGGCTCGAGATGCGCATGAGTAGGCCCGGTTCCCCATCCGCTCTGGTGAGCATTGCGATAGGCACGCCAGGCTCGCCTTTGCCTGCGGCAGACGGCTCCCGCCCAGCGACCAAACGGAATGACACGGCGAGCAGTAGCAGTAGCAGCATTTCGCGTCCTTCCTCGCGCGCGGCGATCAGTCGCCCTTCGACCGTGCACAGCAATGCCAATCCGGTCGGGCAGACGCTGGTCACCGGCATGACGCCCAGCCGGCCTCCGTCACGCATTAACTCACCCTCCTCGGCGACAGCAGCTGCAGCAGGCTCGCCTGGCGTGATTACTCCGCGAAGCACGAGCAGCGCCGCGTCGACCAGCTTGAGACGCGCAAGTGAGCGCGGGAATCCTTTCGATGATTGACTCTTGGGGAAGCAGTGAGGTCATGTGGCGGGCCTTGCCATGATAGACTGTAACCAGCCGTTGAAAGCATTGCACTCTATGGGCGAATACATCACTGTTAGCTGGGCCACATGTAGTGTACGATCAACGTTTCCCACCGATTACGCACATCGGTGCTCCCGTCTTCGCCAGTTTCTGAAGATCTTCTACTGTGCTCAAAGCCGAACACCGTCTTGGAAGAACGGAAGGCACAACGACGAAGGCACTGTTCGCTTTTGGCACAGTCACAGTACATCGGCTTGTCCGGGCTGTGGCTTTTCGCTGGGCTCTCGCCCCCATCTTGCTAAAGGTACGCAATAGCAACGACGATTCTTCATTCAGGCAGAGAGGTCGTTGCGCACCCCTCAGCATCCCGCAGGACGCTCGCGACAGCGCGGGCAAGCGGATGGAATGCCGGGAGTCACGTAAGAATCCACGGTAGGTCCACATACAACCCGTAACCGAATCAATCCCGAAATAAGCGACCGGAAAGAGACGGTAAGGAGCGTGCCTAACCTTTTCAAAACAACTGCGGTTCAGCGAGTCGGCCCATGTCGCCTTTCAATGCTTCAACGCTCGTGCAAACTTGGGCGACTGTGCTCTCCCGGTTGCGAGCGCGATCCACGCGACGGCGGTCGCGCCCAACCCGACAGCCATGGTCCACTTGGCACTTATGATTGAAAAAAAGGGGGGGGGGTTCAGCATCGACGCTCGCAAGGCTGGGCACCTACATCATCCCCTGGGTTCCACAGGTCGGTCGAGTTGCTCAGTCGCGTAGAGCCCTGAGAATAAAGTCTCAGAATGAACACGCTTCTCATCGCTGAACAGCACATGATAACTGAATCTTCATCGGCTGCAACGCCTCGTCGGTCCGATACCCCCCCTCTTAAATCGTTGCTCGACACCGAGACGTCATTTTTGACGGTACGAGCTGGTACACTGAGATGACTGAGGCCCTGAGGGAATATTCTGCTCGTTTCACCCCTGCCGCGGTCGCAGCATGTACACACAGAGACTTTTTGGTTCAATTCGCGTCGTTGCGAGGAGGCTGCCCAAAGCTGGAGGTCGAAATGCAACTTGGAGCTGGCCACGGGACTGAATGCTGCGAACGGACAACAGGTGTGCTCTGCTGCCTGTGGTGTGTTCGCACTTGAGACGTCTCTTATTGGTGATGATGCTATTCGCTGCGCCTTCCTGCAGCCTGCTGGCCTGTTGCCAGACTGCGCCGTTGCGCGTTCCGCCAGTGTGAATTGGATGAATTGTGAATGGTCGCAGGAGGTTGTGGCATTGTGCCGGCTCTCAATATATTTTTAAATGATAAAACCCTTTCTTTTTACATTTAAGGGTATGTGATTATGTGGGGACTGGTAGCGCTTTCGAGGGCGTCAACCTGCCTTCTGCCTCACAGCCCCCTGGCGCCCTCATCTTGCAGCTGACGAGCGTGTGCGGTGTGCGCCTGCGCCGCTCCATCCTCCGCCCAATCTATCGAGGTCTCCCTCTCCCCCCAAAAGCAAGCGCTCTCTCTCTGTGCCCCTGCTCAAAAGCGAGAGACGCGATTCCAATTCATCCTGGCGTATCGATATCGACTCCTTCACTTCACAGGCCAGGTTCCTCCAACTTGCCCACCCGGAGCTTGCATCCTCCTTTCGCCTCGCGTTCGCACTTCTCCAAAGCACACTTTTTCGCAGCCGTCTACAGAAAGCTCAATCCTCATTCCAACACCAGCGAGCGCCTCGACTCGCTCCGCCGCTCCTTCTTATCTTGGCTGCACGCCGTACACCCCGAGCCGATCCAGGAGCGGCTTCACAGTCTAGTTTCACTCTCGAAACACTTTGCAGCTCAATATGGCTGGGATAATGCCAGCGCAGTTCCTGCGGGAATACAAGCTCGTCGTCGTCGGTGGAGGTGGCGTCGGCAAATCTGCACTGACCATCCAGTTCATCCAGAGCCACTTTGTGGACGAATATGACCCTACCATCGAAGGTGAGCGTGGCCTTCGCCTTTCATGCTCGCCTCCCAAAATAGCTACCTCTGCGTCGATGCAGCATGGATAGACGTAACGGATCGGACTGCTGACGCGCGCCGCTTTTCCTTCTCTACATCTCTATTTGATAGACTCGTATCGGAAGCAATGCGTGATCGATGACGAGGTCGCGCTCTTGGACGTCCTCGACACGGCAGGCCAAGAAGAGTACAGGTGCGATGCCCGATATGAAAAAGTTCGCCTACCCATGCGTTGACAGGATCGTACCCCCCCCCCCCAACTCCGTCCCTTCACTTCTGCAGCGCCATGCGCGAGCAATACATGCGCACAGGGGAGGGCTTCCTACTTGTCTACAGTATCACTAGCCGCAACTCGTTCGACGAGATCTCCACGTTCCACCAGCAGATCTTACGCGTAAAGGACAGGGATCACTTCCCCGTCGTCGTTGTGGCGAACAAGTGCGACTTGGAATACGAGAGACAAGTTGGGAGCCATGGCGAGTGTGCGCCGAGCCCGGATCAAATAATGAGAGTGGAGTCTGATTTGTGCTTGTTTCACTCGACTCGCTATAACCTACCACAGAGGGACGCGAGCTGGCCAAGCACTTTGGCTGCCGCTTCATCGAGACCTCAGCCAAGCAGCGGATCAACGTCGACGAGTCGTTCAACAACCTCGTCCGCGAGATCCGGCGCTTCAACCGCGAGCAGACCAGCGGCCACATGGGCGGCGGCATGGGCGGCGGGCACGGCGGCATGGGCGGCGGCATGCAGCATCTGCAAACTGAGGATGGGAGGCACGGAGAGGGGTGCTGTGGGCGATGCGTGGTCATGTGAAAGCGCTAGCACGCTTCCGACCCACTGCCACTGGTTCTTTGTGCATGCTTCTGGTGGCATACAAGTGGCAAGGAAGACAGGGAAAGAGGGGGGAAGAGGGGGGAAGCATTCAAGCACAAACATCCTAAGATTCAAGGCATCTTTCCCGCACGGGCCAGTTTGATCATGGCTCACTACGATGCATGACAAAAGTCACGACGACAATACCACCACCAACACCATCGCTGTACTTCCATCTATCCATCCATTCATCCATCCATCATTCGACTGCAATCCGCGCCGCTTCCACCTCATCGCGGCCCATCCATTCATAGTCTTGCTCGCATCTACCTCCTGCGGCGCGGGGCCATCATGTCGCAGGCTAGGCAAGCAAGCGATGGACTATTCAAGCAGCAATGGAACGCTTCGCACCTCTTGCCTTACCGCCTTGCCTCTCCATCCATCCATCTGTTTCCTTCTCACACACACCTACGCACACGTCATGTCTTTCTACTCTCCATTTCCCCTTGTCCTTACACTTCATGTTTTGGTTCTTCGTTCGTTCGTTCGTTCCTATTTCCTCCTGCTTATGTACAACAGTCTCGCATGGCTGTGTGGATTCCAATTGGATGAAGATGACGAAACATCTGGAACCATGTGCCCGCGGCCACTATCCGAATCGGGATGCATCGCGTTGATTATTACGCATTGCTCTTTGTACAGGTACCACAAGACTTGATGCCAGCACAAATCCTCAAGAATGCGGACTGCAGCGTGTACAAATAGCAGCCATAGCAGTAGCCAATAGTCAGCTGGTGTGCGACTGACTGGGAGCGGAACACGGAACTAGATCTCTCCACTCATCTCTGAGATGAGAAAGCCCTCTAAGCGCTTACATGCTCACCAGTTACCACGATCACGCTGAACACAGCGCGTCTGACCCTGGGTTGGGCAAAGAGCAATTGCCCGGTGGTACTCGTCGTTTTCGAAAGCGATAGGCCTTTGAGGATCCAGTACAGCACGCGCCGCAGAGCCGCTGTAGAGCATATTCGTCCGCACAGCTTTCAGTTCGCAGTCCTCTTGCAAGATGGCGATCGAGTGAGCCTAGCTTCGCTAGGGATGGATGCGGTCCACTACGTTGTGCATGCTGATCATGGTCCTTGATGACATGCTCTCTCGTGTTCGCACAGTCAATCTCTCTACCTGGACAGCGCCATTCGGGACTGGGTGCTCATCCCTATTACGTGAGTTTTGCCCATTATAGACTTGCTCACCAAGGGGAACTCGTGTAAGAAGTTAAAGCTGACCAGTCTGACGCCATGCACAACGTAATCCGTGCGCATACAGCCTGGTCATGGTCCTCGTCGGCGTATTGCGGCACAATGTCACGATGCTCATCAACAGTCCGCCGAAGAAGAGTACACTTGCGAAGATTCGGGAACAGTGAGCATGGGATTTGACGCCCTTATCCAAAAAGGACCCGTCGGAAGTTGACGCCTGCTCGACTTGCAATCGACGCTTATCTCCAGACGAGTCCTCGGTCGTTCACAAGCGTTGCAGGCTAACTACTTCCAGCTGCCGCCGTCTTCCTTTGTCGCGCGACGGGCGTACCTGATTGACGCGCTCGGAAGCGGCAAGTACCTCGCTGACCCCGTCAAGCCCGGTTCAGAACCCAATAAGCCGAAGAACCCTCTGACCGAACCCGGTGGAATGGACAGTATGATGGAAGGCATGAAGAAGAGCATGGTGATGATGGTGCCCCAGACCGTAATCATGGGTTGGATCAACTTTTTCTTCAGTGGATTTGTCCTGAGTGCGTAAAAAAGCTTCGGCTCGACCTTCGCATTAAAGTGTTGCCGCCAGCCGCCATCGCAAAGGCTGACCAGAGCTCTATATTCCCCGTCCCGACGCACTTTCTGCCCTCTGCACGGCAGTCAAGCTGCCATTCCCCTTGACGTTGCGCTTCAAGCCGATGCTGCAACGGGGCATCGAGACACCAGATATGGACGTCACCTGGGTCTCCTCTCTCAGCTGGTATTTCCTCAATCTGTTTGGCCTCAATGCAATCTATCGCCTCGTGCTGGGTGACGGGAACGGTGAGCAAAGCACAGCGTGTGTCGTCGGTTCATTGGCTCTGACATCACTTTTCCTTCCTCTCTCATCTGCTTCGCCCACCTGTGTCTTGTTTATCGCGGCTGTACTCCAGCTGCTGATGGGACACGCGACATGGCCGCGATGGGCAACATGGCAGGCGCCGGCATGCCAGGTTTGCCTGGCCAGACGCCCGACGTTGCCAAAATCCACGCAGCCGAGCGCGACAACCTCGAGCTGGCCGGTCTCGACCTGCTCGATTTGGTCAACCGGCCTTCCCCACCACCCGGCGTGCGCCGATGGATCGGTGATGGCATCGAAGGACGTGTGCTCGCGTTGTATACTCGCTAGTTACGCAGTTTTTCAACTCTCAATTTTCGCAAAGAACAGATAAGACATTATTACAGAAGTACGGTGACATGGAATAGAATGTTCGAACGCGCGTATTTGCGAGCTCGGCTGGACAACATGCTCGTCGTAGGCAAGGGCGAAGCCGCTGTCCACAACCATTGTTATTGCGTATCGATGATTGGCAAATATGGATCTGATCCAAAGCGTTGTCGCATCGCCTCTTCAGCATCGCCTTGCTGGCCGGCACTCGTCGCCGCTTGTCCTTCGCCGCTGCTCCTGTTCATCGAGGCGGGCGTTTCTTCTAACTTGTGCACAACAGGCATGCCCTGCAGCTCAGAAATTTCGTTCGCATCGCCACACGCCCCATCTGCCATCTCTCCTTCTCTCGATTTGCTCTTGCTCTCCGATGTGCACCGGCTGCTGTAACTGTCCTGTCGCCGCTGCTGCTGTAACTGCATGTTAGCGTGGTCGTCCTGTTCTGGAGCCTTGCTGGCCTGTCGGCTCATAGGGTTCTCGCTACTTTCGCCTGGAGTCGCTCCCTCACTGATGACAGTGAGTGATTGCCGCAGGAAGCCGCCCTGCGCGTCTTCCGCCGTCCCTAATGACTTGCCCGTTGACGCCGGGCCCGGGCCGACAGCTTCGAGAGACTGCGTAGAGGACGGGCGTGTGATGCCCGTCGTCAGATAAGGTCCTACGCCTTCTTGGTCACCTTCCTCAACGTCCGTGGGATACCCGGGCATCGACCAGGCAGACTCATCTTCCACTTCAACTTCACCGGGCAATAGGATGGCGCGGTCGATCGCCACGGGCAGGCCTCTGTGTCGACCACGTAGCATGACGGCGATGACGATCAACTTGCCCAGTGTGTTGAAACGGCCCGAGAGAGAAAAGGCATCGGAAGGCGTACCCGTGCTGAGACCGACCGTACCCTGCAATGAACATAGACCCATGTCAGCACAGCATAGCGCCAAAGGGAGAACGATACAACACTCACGTATGCAGAAGTCAACTCGAAAAGGCATGAAAATACTGCAAAGGCAAACGAATAACCACGTGAGTAAGCGGCGGGCTGCAGTTCGTCTTTGCACTCCTCACCTGTAAACCACCCGTTTGAAGCTGGATCTGTAATCTCATCCCTTTGCACAATACAGAGCAGCCACAATGCGAGGCCGAGCCACCACATATCTGCGATGTGGGTCATGAAAACATGAAGATCAATGAGACGTGAATCCAGCGGCCAAGCTCCAGGACCTATATTCACCGAATGCTAATTGGCGCCTGGCATGGCTCGCAAGGTACCTGCTCCAAACTCTGGCATTAAGCTCATTCGGCTCTTCTTCCTTCTCAGAAACATCCTCAAAGATGCCGAGTGACTTCTCCTCGTACACATTAGTCGACCGGACTGACATGGCACTGCAAGAGATCTGAAGGTCAGCTTTCCCTTTGGGGTCTCAGCAGGCATTTTGGCTTACATAGGGAAAGCGGACAAGTACATCATGATGACAAAAAGCGTCCTAAAGGAGCGAAAACTAAAGTCAACGATGGGGGACACAGGCATTTCAGAAGTATGCCTGACACTTACTGAACAGCTGGGGCCAACGTCAAGATACTAACGACCTGCCATCCAGCAGCACGTACAGCAACACCCTGCACAAGACCGTCGAAGATTCGTTGCCCTACGGGAATTGCCTCGATGATGGGGTTGCCAATGTCGAGGAGAAGGAACATGACCCAATCGGTCACGTTGAGCATGCAGAGAATAAACAGCAGAAACCACGTCTGGCTAGATGGGAATAGGTAGACGAAGCAACGCCGCGGGTGGTCGAGGAGGAAGCGCAGGCTCTCGTGCGTGCGCGAGGACGATGGCGTGAGCTTGGAGAAGACCCATATGAACAGACGCAAGGCGATCGGGAAAGCCGTATTGCCGAGTAGGATGAGCATCGCGATCGAAGTGAGAGGGAGGTATGCGTCCTGCTGTTGAGTCATACTCGTATCGATCAATGACATGCCCGTGTTGGTGTACCTGGCGGCGAGGAAAGAGACAGATGAATACGAAGATGCCATGTTTGGCACAATGTGGTTCCAAAGCAAAGCCAACTCAGAGTCACGACCGCTGTACTCACGCAGAAATGTTGGCAAAGAACCAGTACCACGTCCAATTCGGCGCATGGGTCCCTTGCACTTCGAATACCGAGCCGTACTTGTCCTGGAAGGCCTTGCTGTTGGCATATGGCACATTCAGAATGATGAAGAAAAAGTTGACAAAGAGGATGTAGGCGGGGATGATCTTGGAAAGCAGGTCGATCGCCTGATACTCGACGCCGCCGAGCTCGTCGCGCTGCTCCTCGGTCAACTGGTGAAACTGCGAATTGCGCGAGACGAGCACGTCGAAAGAGAAGTAAGGTGCAGTGCGCACGCCCTCCGTCATGCTGTCGCTGAGCCCCCGGCCGCCGAGCGAGTGCGTCGAGGCGAGGGTGGACGTGCGTGGCATCACCTGGCTGCGGTGGAAGATCGTGTTGAGGATGTAGCGCCCGAAGTCGACCGGTGTGGGCCAGCCGCCAAAACCGGTGTTCTTTGTCATGGACATAGTCCTGTGGATTTGCAAACCGCTCATGCTCGTCCGCGTCCGCCGCAGATCGCGGTAGGAACCCTGCGTCATCATCGACCTGCGCGTCGCAGTTCGCTCGAACTCGAGGCCAGTCGGTCGGTGGCGCAGTCCGCCTGGCCCGCCCACGCTGAACCCTGCGCCTGCACCTGCGCTACCTGCCCAAGCGCCACCGCCGGCGCCAGGCCCGAAGGTAGCATTCGTTGCTGTCACCGCAAAGTTCGGGAGGCCGCCTTGCTCGCCATGGCTGTGCCTGTGCGTCGCGCCGACCGGCTCGGCGAAGCCGATTGTCTGCGCGCGCGGCATCGGGTCAAACGTGGCAAGCGGTGGAGCATGGCGCGGTAGCGTGCCAGTGTTAAAGTTATACGCACCCTCGGAACCTCGACGCGCGCGCCTTCGCAGCGGGTCGTACTGCTGCTGGGGGTGGAGTTGGGGTGCGTGCTGAGGCGCGTGCGTGACGCCAGGTCGATTCTGGGTCATGGAAGCGGTCGACCGACTAGCACGAAGATAATGCGGCGCGGACACGCCTTCCGACGAGTCCGCTGCAGCCTCGACATCAGGCATACCATGGCCGTCGGCAGAATGCGTGCGCACGTGCTGCGCGGAAGCCTGCTCGTTGCGCCGCAGCTGTTCGGCACGCAGCGCTCTCGCACGCTCGGCACGCTCGGCGCTGCGCTGAAATGCGCGCATGTAGCTCATCTCTTCTGCTGAGTCATCCTCAGCGCCGCTCCCGCGATCTGACTTGAGGTCATCGTGCTCCTCTGCATCCTCCTCGTATCCAAGCCTTTTCTCCTTCTCCAGCGTCTTTGACCCAGCATTCGCGTCGCATGCTTGACTGCTAGCGCTGTGCGGCAGTGCGATGCGAACGCTGGGAACGTTGGTACCCGAACCTGTGCCGGCGCCGGCGCCTGCTGACTCGGCAGTCGGTGACGTGCCCGTGGGCAGATCGATCTCCTCTGGCTCTTGCGTCAAGCGATTAGACAGGATCCCGCTTCCGCTAGGCGCATTGCCAAGGCCGCCTATGCTTGCGGAAGCCGGGAGGCCTCCCGCGCCTGTGGACGCGGAGGCACGCCGGTCTCGCATCAGGTGCGGCGAGTCGGGGATGATGCTGGGGTTCATCAGCACGGCGGGCTGGTCCGCTCGTCTGATCATCGCTGCAGTCAGCGGGCCCTTGCGCTTCTTGTTCCTATCCTTACCCCTTTCCTTTTTGGACTGCTGCTGCTGTGGTTGTTGTGGAGTGTGCTCAGGCACATCAGAAGAGCTGACACTGCCTAAGGACGCTGCTTTGCCTGCATTGCCAACCTGATGCCGCTCACGATAGTGCTCGACGGGGAGGCCTTTCTCGTGAGCATATTCCGCGGCACGTGCTGCTGCTGTTTTCTCTTCTTCTCCATTGGAGCCTTTGCGCTTGCTGCTGCTGCCGTTGGGGAGGCGGCCGGAAAGGAGTTGCTGGACCTTTCGGATGCCCATCTGACGCTCGGCCCAGATGCGCCTCTGCGCCTCGCGCGCCCTGCGTCGCAGCTTTGGGTCGGTGCGGATCTGCTGGTCAAACTTTCTACGGAAAAAGTAGCGGCGCACCCAAACCATTGTGAGGGAGACGGTGGTCAGGTTGCCGAGGACCATGGCGAGGAAGAGGATCGCCTGCTGGAAGGCAGTGCAATTGGAGATGTTGACTGTCGCAAGGCCCGTGACGGTTATGGCACTGACGACGCAGAAGAGGCAGTCGATGTATTTGATGTGCACAGCCCCATTGGCGGCGTAAAAGATACCGGAGAGGATGAGCGGCGTGAAGACAAAGAATAGGACATGGACGCGCTGTAGCAACGAGGAACAGGCAGGGGTGAGCATGCGAACACAAATTGCATCGCACAGCGGCGTGCCGCCATCTGCTGAGAGAAGAGCTATTGCCACCGCGAAATATGATACAGACGCACATAAAAATTGAGATGCTCTCCGGCCAGCTCGCGTATGCTGTGAGCAAGACGGCGACCAGCGCCCTGTTCCCGCCTCTGCAGGAAGCTGGGAGCTCGCAGCGAAGACATGTTGTGTACCGACTTCTCCCTCTTTTCGGCCAGCCTTTTGCTGCTAGCAGTAACCCCCTATTCCCACCAGGCCGGAGGCCTGCCCGCCGTCCTTGTGGCCTGGTCTCGGTTTCGACAATGCGTGCGGAGTGTTATGTCAGATCGCCCCTCCGCTGCATGTCTGGTACTGATCTGATGATGGTTGCTCGCTCCCTCGGCCTCTCGAGTGCGGGGATCAGCACGCGGCCTGCTTTTTGCCGCTAGTTGAATCCAGCTAGACTCGCTTGTCTGGCTGCCTAGACCTTACCTGCCACATAAAGGATGAGGATAAGGGAAGGCCTGAGACCGCCAGCACTGGTTATTGGTCATTGACTATGTATGAGGTGTGTGAGTACACCCCACCCACCTGAAGTCTGGGGCGCAGGGGGGATAGGCATCGCCAAAAGCGCTCCAGCGGAATACGGAACAGCGCACACAAAAATAAGCAGCGAGTTCGCTGCAATCGTGCTAGGTATAGAGCGAGGTAGGTTGGCTGGTTAGGACGCAGGATCGCTAGCAATGGCCGATTGCGTCGAGCTGTCACGTAACGCAGAATGAAGTAGAATGTTATTTAAAGGCGCGCATAATATGGTCAGTTGGATCTTTGCCCAAGAAACATGCGCACATTGGACATCCGTTCAGATAAGATAAATGCACTTTTCCCGTGAGAAGGGACTCGTCTTTGAAGCAAATGAAGACCATTCACACGCAAGCCAATCGCTTCTGCGTTGCTCAAGGTTTTGTCGGAATATGAATTCAACCGCACGCCTTTTAAAACGGCGCCATGTGCCCTTCTACTACTGGAACGCGCCGGTATCCTTGGTCAGTAGGATGAATCAGAAGCCTGAGGCCATCGGCGATGCAGGACTTCAACAAAAAGAGGTCCTCATTTCATCAGCGCAAGGTGGGGTGCAAGGGACGGATTTGGATGTGCTCCCATTCACGTAAGTCTTCCTTCGTCGCCAACTTCATCGTTGGTCCGCTGCGCCCTGGCGGCCATAGCGCCCCTTCTTCATCCGTCAGCTCCTCGTATAAGTCTTGAAAGATCAACGATTCCCGTGACTGGCGCAAGCGAGGCCCTGCAACCTGATTCGGAATCCGGACTCTGCTGGCACACCCTGTACTTCTGAGTTCTGATAAGAAATCTTTTTTTTGGTTTGTTTTAAGAACTAGGGTTATGCCCGACTGTCGCACAGACATCTTCTTTCATTGCCTATTTTCTGACGGTCGACCATGTGACTCAATGGAATTATATAGGTGTACATTGCATGCACGACCCCGGGGGGACTCATGTATATTGCATTGCAGTAAACAGCTGCAGCTGGCGTTGCTTGTGCCGTAGGAGAGTCGAAACCCTGCCGCTGTTCGGCTGAACCAGAACCGCCGGCCTAGTGGACTGCGTCTCGAGGTAGTGTGACTCTCCCACGTGGATCCCCAGTGCGTGGAGAAGAACGAAAGTGGACTACGAGTTCGCGACGCTCGTTCGCGCTCAAGCATGAAAAGGAGAGACGTACGCAAGTGGATCTTATCACGTGCACCCGTCGGACTCTCATCCTCTAATCAAGACCAAGACCAAACCCAAAACCAAGCAGAAGCATCTTCAACTATGACTTCTTCGAAAGCAGCCAGCGCGTCAGCAGCAGACCAGGCTGAAGCGCCAGCCGGTGTGCTGTTTCCTGCCTCGCATAGCTCCAACTGGGAGGCCGAGCTGGAGGCGATCGCTGCACTGCTCCGAAGCAGCAGCTTGATCAGTCGCAAGGTTGCTCTGCAGCAGCATATACCCGCCCTCTGCAGGCTGGGGGGCGATGGTGTCGCCGACCGTAGTCACGGGTCAGAAGGTGTGCAACGTTTCCCTTTCTTTCACTGCGATCGCTGCAGTTCTCTTTGCATCCTTGGCTGACTTTAGATGGACCCCTCTCCCTCCCCATCCATTCCCAGCAGTTTTAGACGTGAAGCAAGTCACACAGCTCCTGCACGTCATCCTGCACTCCACTCTGCTCCGCTACATCGACAGCGACTCGCAGCGGTATGTACGCATCGCGGCCGCGCCGCTGATTGTCCGTCTGCGCACCCTCACTAGCGACCCAACGCACGGTCGCATCGCCACAGCAGGACTTGCATCCGTCATCAAGCTCCTTTCCGAGCAGACCGCAGCAATATGCGGCGGCGGCGCGGCACCAACATCTTTCTCGGCGACGGCCACGAGACCAGCCAGTGCGCCGACAAGCCGCGCCGCCGTGTGCGAATGGCTCTCCATGCTGCTTCACGTCCTCCTCGTCGGTCGTGCTCCCGCTGGGCCCGGGACAGGGCCGCCGAGCGGTGCGGGCGGCGCTAAGGGCAAGAAGCGCACAGTTCGCAAGGTCAATGCTGCTGACGCTTCCGCACATCATGATGCTGCTGGAAAAGACTCGAAGGAGGAGCAGGTAGCGCTTGCGGTGGTAGCGACGCCACTCGATCAAGTGCAACAGGATGCAGCCAAGGAGGTGCTCTGGCTCCTTGCTCGCGCTTTCGACTCGGTCGTTGGCGATGAAAAAGGGAGGGAGACTATTAGGAAGGGTGTCCTTGTCGACTTGAGACGATGCATGCGTGCTGTGAGTACGCTTCGTCTTGGCTCGATGAAGGTGCTAAAAATTCCTGGCTAATATATATTGTCTTTTGTTGAATGCGCATACAGTGCCATACCCACATCCCTTTCCTACTTGACCTTCTCATGGCCCCGACTGCGTCTTCTGGCGTCTCTGCGACGGCATCAGCGCAGCTCGCGCTGCCGCTCATCGGCCTGATCCTCGACGTATGCCTGCGCCTGCGCGTCGGGTCCGAGCAGGCGAAAGGTGCGCCAGACGGCGTTGGCCGCTCGTACGTCCGCGCGTGCAAGCCACGCGTGCTGCAGTGCTACATTGCCCACGTCGTCGCGTCTAAGGCTGCTGTGCCGCGCCATGTCGCCGAGCATGCGCTGCATGATTTTTTCCGTGTCGTCATCTCCCCCGCTGAGCTCGCGGGCGACGGCAGTGTGCGCGCCACGCTCGATAAGATGCTTCTCCGCTCACCGGAGATCTCGCTACCGGTCGCTTCCGCCGTCTTTGGCGCTGTGAAGGTGCGCGACGCGGAAGCAGACGCAGAAGCGGATCGCAAGGCATTCGGCGGGCACCTCACCAGCATGACCTCCGGTCTCTCTTCGGCGCTGCGCTCGACGAATGCTGCGACGCGTGACAAGGCCGTCGCGCTGCTCGACGTCCTGCTGCCCAAAGTGGACGTGCAGACCGCGCTGCCACTCTTTGTCAAGGAACTCACCGCCGCACTCAAGAGCGGCAAAGTCGCCAGCTCAGATGCGCGCGGCGCCGTCTTTGACGTCCTGGCGCGCGTGCCCGCTTCGTCCTCGTCCCCTTCCACCTCGGCGCTCATCATCGACGGTGTAGGCGCTTCGCTTGACAAGGAGCAGCAGGAGACCGCTTTCAAGAGTGGCGTCGTCGCGCTTTGCACGCACACCGCCGCGGCCTTCCTCGATGCCGACCAGTTTGACCCGGTCAAGCACGTCCCCGCCCTACTCGCCAAGATGCTGGCGCACGCCAAAGCGCCGTTGCGCAATGCTGCGTACGATGCGTTCGGCTCTTTGGTCCTCCGCACGCGCGCAGCACCGAGCGGCGCGTGGAAGGCATTCGTTGAGGCGCTTCTGCCGACATTTGACGGCAGCCTCAAGAATGCTTATCAAGGCGCCAAGGCGCCCGCTGGGCCATTGGAGGGCTACGTCGTCATTGCCATGCTCAAGGGCAAGGCGCGCATGTGGGATAGCGCAGCGGTTGACACTTTCGTGCAAAAGAATGAGACGCTCGCGCATCTTATCACCACCGATATCGTCTCCACCAACTCCGCGGCCGCCGGGAAGGCCTCCTTCCTGCTCAATGATAAGGTTGTGCGCAAGGTCGTCTCGGAGGCGGAGCTCTTTTGGCTCTTACATGCGTTGGGCTCGCTTTTCGCTTCCGAGGCGGACCTGCAGGCCATCAACAAGAGCGAGGATATAAAGAAAGCCATCGCTCGTGTGCTCTTGCACTGTGCAATGAGCAAACACGTAGTGATCAAGCGCTTCCTGCCAGACTGGGTACGTGAGCTCTGCGCCCATACTGACTCGTTCCAGCTCGGCGCCAGCATCCTACATGCAGCCGGCGTCGAGTCGCTTCGGCTCGACCAGCAAGCCTCCCAAACTGCTGCATCGGTCCACAGCGGTGGTGCAGCTGCGTCTGCAGATGGGGGTGAAGATCCGGCGGAAAGTTGCAAGAAGCCGGCGCTGGCCTCGGTGTCTGCACGCATTAAGCCTCTTCTCAAAACGCTTTGTGAGCTTCCAGATGTGCGGAAGATACCCGCCGACGCCCGCGCGGAGGCACTCGTCAAGTTGTTCGTCCTCACGCACCACCCCAGGCTCGGCTCACGTGCCGACTTGCAGTCCATGGCATCTCGTCTCCAGTTGAATCTGACGGAACTCATCGAAAAGCACTTTGTGCGTCTTTTCACCGACGTCCACGCTGCCATGCAGACCGATCTGCTCACTAATGCAGCCTATGCGACTATCTCCACGCTTGTGGCTCTTGCCCCAGAAGTCGCTTTGGCTGAGATCGTCAGCGACCTCGAACGGCAGTTGGACGTCACACAATTCGCCTGCATTTCGGCGCAGGACCTGCACATCTGGCGCACGCCTCCCGGCGAGCTCTTTGTTGATGTATTGGCGCAGAAAAATCATGCCAACGGCGGTGCTGGTGCTGCCGGCACGGGCAGCGGTGCCAACAGCCGCGACAGCAAGGTGGACAAGTGGGAGGCCGAGCTGCGTCAATCCTTGGAGCAGAAGAAGAAAGCGGCGAAGAGGTTCTCAAAAGAGGAACAAGCGCTCATAGACACGCAATTGACCAAGGAGAGCGAGACGCGCAACAAGGTAGAAAACGTGCGTTCTATCTTGCTTCGTAGCCTGCACACGTTGCAGGCTCTCATGGACGGTAGGACAGAAGAGACCGAGTCCTACATTCTCGGACTCGTCAAACAAAGCATCGCTTTGGCTCGTCTACCGCAAGTGCATCAGCTCGCCCCGCTGCTGCCTTTCGAGATGCTCAGCGCAATCAACACTGTCGTCTCCACACGGTTAGGGCCCATTGCGAGCGTGTTGCCCGCAGCGCTGTTGCGCTCGGTCGACGAAAACATCGTCCCGGAGTCATTCCGAATCGAAGCATACAGCGACGTCATCCTTCGCATTCTCTACCGCCTTCGCTTCGTTAGCGAGCAAGCAGCTCTTGGTCTTGGCACCGTGTCCGTCCTGGCGCCTCTCATCACCAACATCATCCATGCGGGTGGTCTCGGTGTTGACACAGACGACTGCGATGCGGTCATGGAGCAGGTCCAACTTTCGCTCGATTTCATTGTGTTCCATACTGAACCTTGCGAGGATGCTCGCTACCCACGTTCCGACTTTGTCGACGCGTTGCTGCATATTGTTGCCAAGCATACCCAGCTGGCGCAGGATGCCGTTTCGGCATTGCGCTCTATGGGTGAAGCGATGCGGATGTCCGCTCTACCATTCGAGATCGAGAAGCTGCTGCACCACTGTCTTGCTGATGAGGTGTACGTCCGCACGGGATGTTTGCAGGCTCTGCAATCACTTGACCTACTCGATCTTGGCTTCCCGCGCGAGTTGTGGGTTGCGTGTCATGACTCGGACGAGGAGAATCGTCGCCTGGCCCTTCGAGCTTGGAGCGAAAACGAGCTTGAGCTCCCCGAGCACTATCACATGCATCTCATCACACTCCTCGAGCACTTCAATGACTTTCCCCGGATCGCCACGCCCAGCGCCATTGCTGGAGCCGCCGACATCCACCCTGAGTCCGTCTCGGCGCTCATCACCAGTCTCATGGCGCTATACGAAGAGCGCAACAAATTGCTGCTTCCGGAGTACGACCAATTTGGTATGGTCGTTGAGGGAACTCAGAACAGAGAGGACCCGTGGAAAATCAGGGTGGCTATTGCAGCGACCTTTGTCGAGCTAGCACAATATTTTTCTTCGGCCGACATTCTTCCCTTCTTCCAATTTCTGATCGAGAAAGAGGCTCTGGGCGATCGTAGTGAGCCGGCGCGATTGCGCATTCTAGACGCCGCCACCGCTGTCATTGATGATCACGGCAAGGACCAACTTGATGTCCTCATCAAGACGCTTGAAAATTTCTTCGAGAAGAACAGCAGGAGCAGCGATGGCGTGACTGAAGCAGTTGTTATCCTCTTAGGCAGGCTGGCCCGTCATTTGGCGCCTGAGGATCCACGATTGGCTATCGCCATTAAGCGCTTGCTTGAAGCTCTGCACACCCCGTCGGAACTCGTGCAATCAGCCGTCTCGGACTGTCTGCCGCCACTCATTCGGGCGATACCCGAGAGTACTCCTCAGCTTGTGGATCGCTTGATGGACGACCTTGTGGCAGGTAGCAAATACGCCCACCGCCGTGGTGCCGCATATGGTCTGGCGGGCGCAATCAAGGGCAGAGGCATCGCAAGTATCTCCGAGTTCAAGATCATGGAGAGGCTGGAGGACGCTGCGCGAGACAAGGACCAGGTGACCGCTCGCCAGGGTGCCATGTTCGCTTACGAGACATTGACCGCATCGCTCAAAATCTTATTCGAGCCGTACATCTTGAGCATTTTGCCTCATCTCTTGGTCTGCTTTGGCGATCCAAAAGAAGACGTTCGAGAGGCCACTCAAGATGCAGCTAGAGTGATCATGCAAAGCATTTCGGGCCATTGTGTTAAGCTGATTCTCCCGACGCTTCTCGCTGGGCTCGACGACAAGCAATGGCGTTCGAAGAAGGGTGCAATTGAGTTGCTGGGTGCCATGGCGTACTGTGCCCCACGCCAGCTATCCGTGTCCCTGCCGACAGTTATCCCTCCTCTGAGCGGTGTCTTGTCGGACTCGCATAACCAAGTCAAGACTGCTGCAAACAAGAGCTTGAAACAATTCGGAGAGGTCATCGACAACCCGGAAATCAAGAAACTCACTCCGAAGCTGCTGCAAGCACTCATCAACCCCAACGACAACATCCCGAAGGCTCTCAATGCGCTTCTGAACACAAGCTTCGTACACTACATCGACTCCGCCTCGTTGGCCCTAGTCATGCCTATCATCGAGAGGGGCCTGAAGGAACGAGGCGCCTCGCTGCAGCGGGATGCCGCTAGAATCGTCGGCAACCTAGCAGGTCTCACAGATTCTCGTGACTTCACCCCTTACCTGCGCTCATTGGTGCCTTTGGTGCGGGTTGTTTTGGTTTCACCTGTTCCAGACGCCCGAGCAGTGGCTGCAAAAGCCCTTGGAACCCTGGTCGAGCGGCTAGGAGAGGTGCACTTTGTCGATCTGATCCCTTCACTTCTGCAAGTGCTTCGATCAGATGCGACTGGTGTCGACCGTCAAGGCTCGGCACAAGGCCTTGCCGAGATCCTTGCCGGACTCGGCACGGAACGGATGGAGGGCCTCCTTCCTGAAATTATCAACAGTGCCACAAACGCCAAAGCCTACGTAAGGGCCGGTTATATCTCGCTGCTCATCTATCTGCCTGCGACATTTGGACATCGATTTGCTCCACATCTAGGGCGTATCATTCCTCCTATCTTGGGAGGCATCGCTGATCAAACGGAAAGCGTTCGAGATGCATCCATGCGTGCTGGCCGAATGATCATTGCCAACTACTCCACGAAGGCCGTCGACTTGCTCTTGCCAGAGCTAGAGCGGGGTCTCTTCGACGAGGCGTGGCGCATCCGCATGTCATCCATTCAGCTCGTTGCCGATCTTCTTTTCCGAATTTCTGGCATCTCAGGCAAGAATGAAATGGCAGAAGAGGAAGGCGACGAGGGCGAAAATGAAGACGAGGATGCGCCTCTTCCTACTAGCTCTGTGCAAAAGGCGCTCGGCGAAGCTCTGGGCGACGAAAGGAGAGACCGAGTGCTTTCGGCGATCTACATCATCCGCCAAGATCCTAACATCCCTGTCCGACAAGCTGCCATCCACACATGGAAAGCTCTCGTCCTCAATACTCCGCGTACCGCCAGAGAGGTCCTGCCCACGATGCTGGACATTCTCATTCACCTTCTCTCGGCTCCAGGCGCAGAGCAACGTGAGCTAGCTGGCCGAACACTTGGCGAACTTGTTCGTAAGCTAGGAGAAAGGATTCTGCGCGACACGATGCCGATTCTACGCAACCGTGGGGTCACGGGCGAAGATGCACGCACGCGATCAGGCGTCTGCTTGGCTGTTACTGAGATTCTTCAAAGCGCTACGAAAGGTGAGTTGCTCTGGCTGCCGTCGAAATATCACTGTGGCTGACAAACCTGTCTTGGATATATCCGTAGCCCAATTGGAGGATCACGAAGACTCGATCATCGCTCTCATCCGACACGCACTTGTGGACGAGTCAGCCGTGGTGCGGCGCGCAGCCGCGCAAGCATTCGATGCGTCGCAGGAATACATTGGGACGAAAGCAATTGATGATACGATCCCAACTTTGCTCGAGGCAATGTCGGATCCCGACAACCCAGGATCAGAGACGGCGTTGGCGGCCTTGCGCGAAGTTATGAGAGCACGTGCCGATGTCGTTTTCCCCGTCCTCGTGCCGACACTCACTGTGCAACCAATCAGCGCATTCAATGCTCGTGCTTTGGCAGGACTTGTGGCCGTCGCAGGCCGTGCATTGAACCAGGTGCTCCAGACCATCTTGACTTCTTTGGCGATCGCTCTTGAACAGAGGCCGGACGATGAAACCCGTCAAGAGTTGGAGCAAGCCGTCAGTGCGAATCTCACTTCGGTTACTGATCCGGAAGGTCTCCACCTCTTGATGATGCTGTTGCTCGGCTGGGCCGGAAACAACACGTCAGCACAGCGAAGAGCATTGGGTTGCCGATTCTTCGAAATCTTCACCAACGTCAAGAAGTCCAGCATTGAACTTTCGGACTATCTTGTCGATTGGATACGGCGGCTGGTCGCTCTCATGGAAGACCCTGTGGACGAGGTCATCGATGCAGCACGTGCTGCTGTGGAAGCACTCTTCAAATCGATTTCTAAGGAAGATCTCGAGAGCTACGTCACCCCCCTACGCCATGCAGTGGAGGGAGTTGGGGCTCTGGGACAGGAGATCGCTGGCTTCTGTCGACCAAAAGGCATCGGAGCTTTCGTCCCCGTCTTCCTAGCCGGGCTATTGAATGGTACTGCCGAGCAGCGCGAGCAGGGCGCCTATGGCCTGGCAGACCTTGTGGATCGCACCTCGGCTGAAGCGGTAAAGCCTTTCGTCGTTCAAATGGTCGGCCCTCTCATCCGTGCCTGCGGTGACAGGCATGCACCAGCCATCAAGATTGCGATTTTCACCGCCCTAAACACGATGCTCCAGAGGGTTCCTCAACATTGCCGCCCATTCTATCCGCAATTGCAGCGCAGCTTCCAAAAGGGCGTTGTCGATCCGATCAGCAGTAACGTCCGTCTCCATGCCGGAAATGGCCTCGGAACATTGATGGAGCATCAGCCCAGAGTCGAGCCGGTCATTGTCGAACTGCTTCAAAACATCAACGCTGGTATCAACCCCGGAGGAGCTGCTGTCAGACCAGATGCTTCTGCCAGTACATCTGCCAATGTGGAGTCAAACGCAATTGCCGAGTCTGCGGCACTTGCCCTCGTGAAAGTCTTTGATCAGGCTCCTGGCAAGAATGTCACTACCAAGAGCCTAGAGCAGGCATTAGAGGTGGTGCAAGAAGCATTCGGCCACGCGAAGGACTCTTTGAAGCCGACGGTGGCAGATGTCTTTGCCGCTGTTTGCGTGCGCGACTCTGCCCTTGTGAAGCCGATCTTAGAAACGCAGGTACTGGCTCCAAATCCTGTCGATCCTCAGCTCGCTAGCCACTGCGTAAGGGCCCTGTTGGAGCGCGCTCCGGCAGAATTCCACGCAATGGAGATGCACAGAGCAGTGCTCAAGGCCGTGTTGACATGGATCGGCGAGGCTCCCGCAGTCGCACGACCGGCGCGAGAGAGCAGGGATATGATGCGACAAAAGGAACCGTGGCGAAGTGATTCATTTGTGCAAGAGCATTTGTAAACCTGGTGTATGAATTGCAATGCGACCAAGCGACGAAATACAACAATGATGCTCATAAAACTTGGAAATAAGCAAAGACGAGCATGCGCAAAGGGCGCTTTGATCAGAAGAGTAGCGTCGTGCACATCAGATGAGAAGAAGGGACGCTCGGCCGGCGTGACGAACGACTAAGATGCAGTCACAGGATCTGGACTTCCCAGGGCCGGGGCCTAGAGGGCTCGGAAAAAAGGATGGTGAGAGGTGAGAGCTGGTTAAAGGGAAACCTCGCCGCCCAAGGTCGATGTCGCTGCAAAAAGCTTCGTCAGATTCGCTACTATTGCTCATGATGGGCGAATGAGATTGAAAGAAGCCGCCGTTGTCTGGCGGAGCGGGGGACGTAGTAAGAAATGTTGGGCTGGAGGTGTCGAGGGCAAGTCCTGTCTGCGACAAGGACATCATCCTAGAAGACCAGGGTAGCACGACCGAGGAAAGGCTGGAGGTCATGATTAATGAAGCGCTGAACATTTGAAGGCGAGTTGCACAATCCGAAGGGCATTACCAGGTACTTTGACGATCTATGCTTGCATCGGAACGTAGGTAGCCATTCACCTCCAACTGCCTTGCGCAGTGATTCTTGTTCTTTTCCAACACTTGAGCGCTAAGGACATCATGATGCTATTGCTTCCTTCACTATATTCCTCCACTTTCTCTGAACCACTATGGCTTCCCGGAAGATCTGCAGGGGCGTAAGGAAAGTATGGCGTGGCCGGCATTTTGAGCACTCTGATGGACTCGCGTTGTGATCGAACAGGACGCCGACTCACCTTGTACTTTGCATCGAGTAGCGCTTTCATTCGCTTGTCCTCTGTGGGGAACACAAACTTACCTGGCTTGCTCATGCGGATCTGTGGGGACAGTAAGAAAATAGTCAGAGGATAAGCCCCAAACGCTCCCTCCTATTCGGAGCATATGCTTCTCGACGCACCATTAATTCCCACAGATGGTCCTTGTACTCGTAAGAATACTTCTCCGCCTCATCCTGCGTGGTGATCTTGACGCCCTGCTTTGGGGCGTGTTTGCCATACGCGCCGCTGTCATACGGGCGTGCTACGTCCGCTGCGAACTTGCCCAGGATGGCGCTGCCAGCCACGACGGAAGCGCTGGAGCTGAAAGGAAGCTGCACGGGTACGCCACATGCGTCCGAGATGAGCTGCATGAACGTCGGGTTCTTGACCTGCCCTCCAGACATGTAGATTGAGTTGATCTCGTGGCCTTTCGCATTCATTTCGTCCATGATGTGCCGCGTCTGCAGCGCGATCGCCTCGAGCGTCGCGAAGTACCGCAGCGCCAAGTCGGAAACACCACGATCGAGACGTTGCCCGGTGATCATGCCGCACATGGAGCTGTCTGCAAGCGGCGAGCGGTTGCCATGGAAGTCGGGATAGATGTAGAAGTCCTTGGTAAGGTGGGCGAGAGAGGGCAAATTTTGCTCTTTTTGCATATTGCGCAGGATGTCTTCAAGCAGGACAAACAGGTTCTTCTTCTCATCGTGCGCCATCTGCTTGGCACGCTCGACGGCGGGATGCGTGTCGATTATAAAGTCGATCAGCTGACCTGTTGAGCTTTGTCCGCCTTCGTTCATCCACATCCCAGGGAAGACGGCGTGCTTGTACGGGCCCCAAACGCCATCCACAAGGATGCCTTCGGGCGACTGCACGCAGTGGCAGGTGCTCGTGCCTGCGATGGCTGCCAGGCGATGCCGACTGCTGATCAAGTCGGTCTTGGTATTGGTATTGGTCTCCTCTGGCGCATTGGTGGCAGGGGCAGCAACGGTACCGACCCAGCCTGCATACGCATCAATGAGAGCGCTTCCGACGGGTGTACCAGGGAGCAAGCCCATCTCCTTGGCGGCCACCTCTGACAGGCCGTCGCCGACGGGTTGCCCCGCAGTCAGCACCATTCCATTGCGACCTGGGATGCCGCCGAGCTGCTTGAAGTCGTTCTGCACCATCTCGATCAGGCCGATCTTTTCAAAAAACTCTGGCTGCCAGCCGAGCTGCGAGCCGTCGACGCCCGGTGGAACGTACGAGCATTTGCATACGAGAGAGCAGTTGGACCGGGCAAGCGAGCCTGTTGCACGGTACGTCAGGTAATCGGGTAGGTCAAAGAACATGCAGCGCGGAAATTGATCTTCGGGCATGTGGCGCTTGAGCCAGAGCACCTTAGGAATCTCCATTTCAAGCTGTGGATCAAAAAGTCTGACGTGTCAGCAATGAGGGCTTTATATGCAGCGAAACTAGGAAGTACGCGCAACGCACCGACATGGTCTTGCCGACATAATTGAGAACCATGCTTCCGGTAGCATTGATCTCCTCCGCCTCCTTCTCGGCCCTGTGGTCGGCCCAGAGGATGATGTTCCGCTCCGCTTGTCCCCACTTGCCCTCTGGCTCGGGTGTGACGCTCATCGGGTTGCCATCAAAGTCGGTTACGGCGAGTGAGCAAGTAGCATCAAACCCGAGCCCCTTGATATTCTCTGGCTTGAGACCGGCCTGCTTGACCACATCTTTGACCGCAGAGGTGATTGACTTCCAGATCTCCGTGGTGGACTGCTCGAAGATCCGGGCGTCCTTGTCGGATCGGAAGGTGGTGGTTGCATAAGTAGACTCTCCGAGGATGTTTCCATCCTCGTCGAGCAGGGCTGCTCGTGCAGAGCCTGTGCCTCTGCGGTCAAATACAAATGAGAAAGTCAGAGCGCTGAACTTTTAGCAGCAAGCGATCTTTGGGACCAATCATCGTCTCACACGTCGACCCCAATGTAGTATCCTTGACTCATGATGAAGCTCTAGAGGCGGTTCGGGAGATTTCAGTCCAGTGTTAATGCTGAGCCGACGACGTCGAGCTAGCAATGCTGTTGTGCTACGAATGGATGAGCAGGTTTCCCCCTGAGCATGGTGGAATAGGAATTGTATCCACCACCGCCATGCGATGCGATCAACGAACCGAGAACAAGGTGAGGACAGCAACGTCATCTCTCATCGCCATCCGTGCCAAGTGTGTGCTTCGTCAGTCGTGTACTCGAGGCATGGCCCGTGCGCAGCTAAATACCAAGAACCCTATTTTCTTTTATTTACGAAAGCAAGTCACGTAAGGCACCAGTCACATCATTCACATGATGGCTGCTGCGTGGTGTCTTATGGATCGAAACATTAGGAGAAAGGATGCGCTACAGGGCGCAGACTGCCATACCTTCTCGTCTACGGATGAGCGGCTCTTCTGTGTTCTGACGGCATTCATGAAGTGCTCAGAGATGCCTGCTGTCGGGACGAGATTGGGACAGACTATCTGCAGCAGTAAAACGACATCCGAACAAGGTTGTGGTCTGCGCTGATGGTGTTGCAGTTCGTGTTCGCCTCACCCTCAGTCAGAATGGAAGCTTCGTAACAGCATGCATGTGTGCCGGTGTCAATCCATATGATAAAAGGACATCCGCAAGTGCACGCGGCTACACCTCGTTTCATTGCTTCCCGCATTACTTGAGATATCGGTACAAAAACTTTTTGTGGAATTCGGTTCCTTGAGCGACGAATTTGGAGGAGGGAACAGCGTCAGTGATGGTGCTCTACCGGTTCCAGAGGCACAAGCTGCAAAGGCAGACATAGATGAAACTCACGGATCATGTCATTTACGAAGCTCGATCTGTCCTTCTTGTCCACGCCTGCGGCCTGGTTTTTGAAGATGACATCTGCAGCAAACGATGAATGAGGCGAGTCAATGATGGGCCCGCTGAAGGCGCAACGAAGTGGTCTGGGATCCTTTCTCCCACTCACCATCATCCCATCGCCTCTTGACGCCAAAGCTGGGTGTGACACCCGCGGCAGCAGCGGCCGCGTTCTGGTTCTTGATGGTATTTTCGAGATTGAGCAGCGGATTCCCCAAGGCGATCTCGTCTTCGCGTTCACTCTGCGCTAAAGCCGCCGCTTCGCGCTCCTGTCGCTCTTTCTCCTCTGCCCGTTCGCGTTTTATCTTTTCTAGCTCGCGCAGCAGTGCCGCGGTGTCATCCTCCTCGTCATCCGTATCACTGTCGTCGTCACTGTCTGAATCCGAGTTCGAGTCTGACTTTGATCGGGCATCAGAAGCGGGCGCTTGATTTGTTTCATCACTGTAAATGCCCAATGATATGAGGTCGTCGTACCAGACAAACGGAAGATATTCTGAGCGAGAGACGTACCGAGCTTTCCCTTTGCCTTTGTCCACCTCGCGACGAGATCCTATATTCACCTCGGACACTTCGTCCTCCTCACTGTCGTCGTCCGCGTCGAGCTTGATCGCTTCCTCGATCAACTTCCGCCGTTTTGACGCATGCTCATCATCTGCATCCATGCCTGTACCATCACCCCGTGGCTCTGCCTCTGGTGGCAAACCTTGCGCAATGCGCTTTTGGTTCCTCGCCTCCCACTCAGCGCGCTCCAGCTCGGCTTTGAGATCTTTCCGTGCCCGCGTCGCAGCATTGCGGTCGATAATACCGCCTTGCGCTTCTTGCCGGACCTTGAGCGTTGTGTGCGCTGGCAGTTGCGAAGCATGCGCGACGCGGGACAGGTGCGCCGCATTGTTCTGCCCACGGGCTGGGTCCCAGGTGGGGCGATGGGCGGAGGACATAGTGGTTTAATGTTCAATGAAACTGCGCAAGCCGTCGAATTGGAGCAAGAGTGAGGCGTGAAGAAAGTCGAGCCTTCGGTCGCAATTTCGGTACTTTGGGAGATTCCAAAGTCGAGCCTTTTTGGAGATTAAGTCGAGGCGCTGGCAAAGCAAACACGATCGAATTCGATGTTGTACGCAGCACGCTGGAAATGCCGGGGCTCGATGGGCGAATGTGTGCGCTTGGCAAGCTTTCGGAGATCGAGAGGCCTGAGTTACTGGGTTTCAAGCTCAGGTGAACATGTGCCCTGCCGCGTATGCATGCATAGATGTCCGTGGATCCAGCGCCGAAATCTCGGTCGAGCCTCTGCTAGCTCGGCGCAGGGAGGTGAACAAGAGTCACTCGAGCGTAGCAAGGGCTGGACGCACGGGGGGACTGGGCGATCGATGTATGTACACAGGTGATAGGCCCCAGACTGGCTTCGAGTGACTGTCTATACTGCTTGAGAGGCACTTTTTGCCTTGTGCTTCCTTTGCAACTGCCAAGCTCGAGAGTCGAGGGCTGGCTGGGACAGGTTGAATAAGTGTTGGAACAGGCGTGACTGACGGCTGTTTACTTTTTCTTCAGGTCGAAACCGGATGCAGGGTACGTAAGCGCCCAGGAAGGATTTTACGCCGAGGGGTACAAGCAGGCGACCATGCACTGCCAGTGACGACACAAAAGGTAGACGAATGACTGAATCAGCCGAAGTCATGGTCATGACCAAACGTTTGAAACCTGGCGAGTGCTGACTATGATCTGGAAGACAACAAAGGTTCCTCGTGGATGGCGCTGGTATTGAGAGACTCAGCGCGCACATGGATGATGTGCTGTTGTGCCTGACTGCGAGTGAGGAGACCCAGGCACCTCGGCAGTTGTTGGAAAAAAGTGCGCAGTCGGTCTCCGGTTGACAAACAACAGCATCAACATTCCAACAACTCCGATCGCTCCGGCGGTTGCTAGACGAGCAAGACCCATGCCTCGTCCCCGACCGTTGGGCATCTCACAGATGCTTCCTTCGAGTCTTCTACGCAGCCAAACATCTCGGACCGGCTCGGTAGTGACCACAGCGAGGCACAATCCAGGTCTGCTCACCTTGGCGGTTACGTTGGCGAGGGGCGATGTCACCGTGCAGTTGCATCTGTTCAATGTCGACTGTGTTGCGACCCACGTTCGTCGTCAAATGTCGTGGAGGCGTGGACACTGAACAGTCTCATGATGCATGTTGGCTCATGGCTCTTCGCTTATTGTCAGCCAGTGCATTTACATAGAGGCTTCGACTCTCTGGCCTGGAGCGCTCCACGACATCAGGCATGCAGCTTAGCCGTACGACGACGTGCAGCAGCATGAGGCTGATCAGATGCCTCCTTTCATCGCCAGTTGAATGCCATGGACAGCTTGTCAATGCCAGATCCCTCAGGCCGTGGGTCTGCGTGCTACAGATGGCATGATCAAGGGTAGCTGCGCTCGCTTCAGCCTGTTGGACGTCGGTCATTGTTGGGTGGTACGTATCGATTTGCCTTCGCTGTAGCGGCGTAGCCTCAAGTCTGTATCCCTGCAGTCGCGCTCAGCATGGGTGCTGATAGATGCTGGTCGCTGGTGCGTCAGCACGCGAAAGAACATCCTTGGCCCGTTCTCTTGACTGCTTGACTGGGAACTGCACAAGTGATGGAATCCGTAGCAGTAGCAGTAGCTCAACTGCTCTACTCTCTTATTCAAATCCATTTCATACGATACCCCACGATCCCTCGGACTACTTGACCTCTGCCCCTCACAGCTCCTATTCCACCAGAGTGAATCCACGAGCAAAATAATCAATTACCTTCATCATGAGATGAAAGGCGGTACCAATCATCTCAACTTACAGTAAAGGACGTCGAGGAGAACATCGTCTGCTCACAACCTGCTTCAGACCGACCGCAGGACGGACGGCGCTCAAGTGAATATGGCGTTGCTGTCGCGGCTGCATGGATCCGTATTCAGGGCGGTTCAGAGGCTCCTCATCCTCTGCGCTATCCTCATCTTTGTCGCCTGTCCAGATGTCATTTCCGCAAAAGGTGCCTCCGCCGGCTCGTCCTCGCACTCTTCAGGAGGTCGTCGTGCGAATTCAAACGGAGGCCAGCGCCCTTCAGGGCAAAATGTGCTTGAGATCGCATCACCAGGTAGCGCAGCTGGTACCCCCCGATTGAGAGCCGAGGAATCTCCCGTACTGATGGCTGGAGAGTGGAATCGCCCGGTCGTGTCTAGAAGCTCTCACCACTCACACTCGAGGCAGCGCATTGTGGGCCTCGGACTCGAGATTCCTGCCGACGCCCCCCACCAGGCACCAACGGCAAGTCACTTCCGCAAGGGCAAGGGCATGCCGCGGCACTCGCGTCAACAGCCGCTGATGCAGCATGCTAAGAGACAAGCCGCAACAGCCCAAGACGAGGATGCTAACAACCCAGAAGAAGACGGTGCCACGGATCCATCGGGGGCCGGTGCAGCTACCAGCAGCACAGGGCCATCCGATTCTGAGGCTTCAAGCTCAAGCAACCAGACAACGGCCACATCAGAGACGTCCAGTCAACCCTCCACATCCCTCTCGCCAAGCACTGCAGCCCATCGCCAAAAAGAACCTCCGTCAGCTGCAATACCCCAGCACCCGCCGAATGGTGAGACTCCAGTGCCCGAGCCGCAACGTGGCAGCACATTCAACAAAGCTGCCTCCTATGGAGGTGCGGCAGATGAGGGCCAATCGGATCCACAGTATGTTCAGCCCTCTTCATCGTCATCATCCTTTGCATCAACCCCTCAAGATGCTTCACAAACAGACCACCCAGCTGCTCCGCAGCCGGCTGTACCCCATAGAAAGGCGCATCCGGCGCCCGAGCAGCACGGTTCGCATCGCCATTCACAATCCCATGCACTGCAGCACAAGAGCCACCATGATGCTGATCCTGCCTACCAGCACAAGCAAAAGCAGAATCGCCATCATGAGCATCATCACAAGTCGATAGCACAAGCGCGCAAGAGGCTGATGAAGCGCTATCACGGCGAGGGCACGTACTACAATGCAGGCATCTCGGAAGGCGCCTGCGGCGGCTGGCACAAGTCCAGCGAGCTTGTAGCAGCTGTCTCGCGTCAACAATGGCACGGTGGCGAATTCTGCAATCAGATGCTGCACGTCTGCCACCACGGCAAGTGCACGGACGTCCAAGTCGTCGACGAATGCCCGTCGTGCGATTACGGTAGCCTTGATCTGTCACCCACCGCTTTTAAGCAATTGGCGCCGATGAGCGAAGGCGTCATCGATATCAACTGGACTTTTGCTTGATGCGCCACATCTGGTGCGTTCTCCAACGACGCGCAACTTTGGTAAGGGACGCCCGGTGGTGCGGCCCCATCGGCATTGCAATTCTTCAAACTCTTCAAGATTCGTTGTCGACATTTGCTTCGCTTCACTCTGAGGCAGCACAGTCGTGCGCCGTTACCCTCTTTCATACAGTCACCATTCGATTATACTCATTTGATGGTGTAGAATATCATTCATGTACACGCAGACAACCTGCTGTGTAGAGCACGTACACGTCGAACCGTCGCAGAAGGCTTATCATTACTGGTTTCTGCTTGTTGCCTGATCGAATGACTGAATCATAGACGTCAAATCGAACTCTGCCGCCGTTGCGCTCGGCGGACCACCAAGATTCGAAAAGTCCAGTGAGCTCAAATCGCCCAGACTGCCTGGGCGCCCATTGACACCGCCCGAACCATCGTCGACGCTGCTGCCAAAGTCCATGCCGTCAAAATTGAAGTTCTGCATATCAAGAGCACCAGGATCAAAGCTGGAGGAGGATCCGAGGCCAAAGTCGCCAAAACCAAAAGCTGTGAGGTCAGGTAGGTTCGAGGACGGCGCGCTGGTGGCATCGGTCGAGGAGGGCATGTTGTTGATGATCTGCTGGATAATCGCGGTCGCATCTACAGATGGGGTCGAAGTAGGCAGGTTGGACGCTATTACCGCTGTAGCAGCAGGCGCATCCAAGGCCACTGGCTCCTGATTCGCTCGAGCATCGCTCGTCAGAGTAGCCGTATCGGCCGATGAAGTCATGGCGGCGATTGCTGAAGCCTCAGGGCTACATTCCATGGTCAGACCGATCATGCCTGTGTCGCCCTTTCCGGAGGTCGAAATTCCTTCTGGCTGTTTTCCAGTGCTCTTAGGGACCGCTGACTGTGCGCTAGTCTCGTCGATGGATGCTTCGTCCTTCGCCTGAGCCTTGGACGTTTTAGCTGCTTCTTCAGCTGCCTTCTCTTGAGCTTTGCGTGTGTCTCTGGCTTCTCGCTCTGTCGCGGTCTGGAGCTCATCGAGCAGCGCGGCTTGAGCGTGCATCTACCGAGGGGAAGATTCATAATCAATCGCTGAGAAATGATGCTGCGGCAGGGTGAGTTGTCTCACCAGCCATGTTCGCAGCGCTCCGACCGATTGGACATACTGCAAGCAAGCTTGCTGTACCTTGTGCAGCTCACCAGGCTCCTTCACGATATCAAATCCAATGGCATTCGCTTGCTGCCGTCGCTTGATGGTCCACGCAGTCTCTTGCACTACTCGCTTGAGGCTCTTTTGCACCTCGCCAGCGAGAACCGATGGCGAGTTTGCAAGGTCCCGTTCGTACGGATCCACGTCCTCGCCGGTATCGATGGAGGTATGTGCCATTCCGTCTCAGGCGAGCATGGTTAACGTGCAGCAGCACGCTCAACGCCTCCAGGGCAATGGCACGTCCGGACCTCGCCCTATTCCAATTCGCGTGTATTCAACCCGCGACTTGATTGAAGGCCATACACAAGTCTTTTGACTTGATGCTGTATAAATGCAGCACAAGTCACTACCCCCACGCGAGCATCTGAAAATGTTGCACCACGACGTCCCATAATGGCTGTTCCTTGTTCCGCCGCCATTGTAGCATCACCTTCGTAATGGTCATCAAAGTCATGCCAGACGAAGCTATACAGCCTTCACCATATGCATCATAAGACATTGTAATGCAGGTGCCATATGCTAAATGCTCTACTTTCCGGCGCTCGGGATGCAGCAAGTCGTACGAATACAGACGCTCGCAAGTGATTCGCTCTACTCATGATCATCAATTTGCTAACCGTACCACCGAGCCCACGAAACACGTCATGGCAAAGACGGCCAGTGAGGCTCCCCATAGAGGCCGCACTCTTGGAGTGGCACGCGAAAATGTGCCAAGACGGTGTGCTTCGAGCATCGAATAGCCTCCGAGGCCAGCCATCGTGGCAGCGCCAGTGAGGCGGCACGCCAGGCAGTCACCGGGCTTCTCGGTCTCTTCGTGTACCGATCGCACAGACGGCATCTGATGGAAAGGTGGATCGGGGGTCGTTGATGAATTATCGTCTCTTCCTGCATATATTTCTGCAGGTTCTGTACAAGGCTCTACACTTGGCGCACCTTATCTTCGAGCTTATTCGCTCCGCTCTTTGCGCGCGACAGCAAGTCATTTGCGGAATCCTTAGCTAGCTCCTTTCCCCTTTGTAGCTCGCTGGACGCCTTTTCGGTCGCCTGCTCCAGCTGATCACCAGCTTTCACCTTGGCCGCGCCGAAGGCCTCTCCCGCTTTCTGCTGTAAGAGCTCAAAAGTGCCTGGCGATGATGAGGCGGCTCCCTCCACTGACTTGGCAGGGACGATACGCACGCCCGGTACAGCGACTGGGTTGAACATGCGCTCGCAGTCGGTATAGCCTGAGCCCATCCCGAAGCCAGTGCCCAACCATACAGGCCATGCTCGTCCTGTATAGAAAGCAAGGGAGGAAGGGCAAAAGAAGCATGTCAGCTGTTGCACAATTTCGCCCGAGTTAGTTGGCCATACACACGCTTGAAGAGAAGAACCGACAATACCACACCAGCAGAGAAGCCAATTCCGGTCTTGACAATGGTATTGCTGATGCAAAGATCGGTCTGTGTGCCCAGTGAAGGTTAACGAGGATCAGCATACGAAGCCTACGCGGCCCTCGCGGCTCAAAGCACAGCCGAACTGGTCCCATCGTACCTTTTGACCGATCACATCCTCGCTGGATACTTTACGCGGCGCGTTTGTGCTTGACATAGTGGCGCTCGGCTTTAGCCTGCGGTAATCGCACACCTGGCCTTGATGTAGTCTGCAGCTGCCCTTGACTACAGGATCTAATCGCAACGTGGTACCTTGTATGCCCAGAAGTTTGTGATCCAAGCTCGGTGCCAGCCGGGTGCTCTCTCCACCTTCCGAGATCGACACTTTTCAGGCAACACGCCTAAAGGCTGTAAGAGGCGTTCCGCCAGGTTCCGCCCGCCTTTGCTTCGCGTTCAAGGGCAGGGTGATGAGCGTTTCGATCTCAACATGGTTCTGTTCCATACAGGGCTGTACCAAAGCCTGACTTCACCCCGCACCGTTCATCCCGTTCATCTGCCAGAGCCCAGCAGCCATGACTCAGCTGCTCCGTCACGACGAACTGTGCGTGAATGCATGGGCGCTATGAATCACTGAGAACGAAACTTCAAAGTAGCGCAGGCGCCGAGAGCGGGCGATAACGTCGGCTTCTTGGCCAACCGTTCGACTCCCTACGAGGGAGCGGAGAGGGCGGCAAATATGTGGGAATACGCTAATCCAGAAGCAGGCTTGTGTTTGTGACAATGTGATTGTAATTTGCTGCAATACAGGCTAGTTACAAGATAAATTGATAAGGGCAATGGTGCTAAGATGATGCATAACAGGTCCCACGGATGCCCGTGGCCGATTCTATGTTTCCGCTATGTTTCTGGTTCTGCGGTACGTGTCCCTTTTGCGATGAGCAATCCAGTGATCTATGTAATGACAGAACAAGAACCCCTGCGATGCCGCGAAAAGAGGGAAAGAAGGAAAAAGAAGAGTGTTGAAGGGCGAGCAAGTTGCGTTCCAGAGCGGCTGGCCCCACGATGCTCGTGCAAGCTTTCTGGGTGACCCTGTTGGTAAGAGGTACTTGAATCTGCAGTGGATAAAGGGACGCGATTAGCCAGATGATTTGGTGATGGATGTTTCTTTTTTAAAGAATGAAGCGACCGTAACCGAGCTCCGCAAAGTAGATGAGCTTGTGCAAGAAGGGGAAGGCATTTTGTCTCTGCCAGATTATGTTCCAGAGAGCGAAGAGCCAGTGCCTTGCTCAGAATAGACCACCGTTGAGACACGGTCACAATGATGACTCACGAGACGATTGCCGGTAATGGGCGCAACCGAAACGACCTGCGCGGCCGGTGAGAAGGACGCGGGCGAGACCGCGGCAAGCCTGAAGCGCACAGCACCTTCAACGGTGCTGTTGGTGGTATTGGTGCTGGTGCTGACGACAATGGACGATGTTGTGCTATCCCTGCTGGAGGTCTCAGATGTGATGGCCGTGGAAGAGTTGGTGCTGTTGGAAGAGACGGATGCCGCCGTAGCGCCAGTGCTGCTGCCACGCGACGACGGATAGGTCGTGGTGGCAAAGGTGAGGGGGTAGTTGGGCTGAGAACTGACGCATGAGCTCGATCCCGATGGGGGAACAAACGCTTTCTGTGTCGGGTTCGACGGGATCGATCCCTGCTGAGCGGCATCCTTGTATGACCAGTCGCGCCTGCTGAACGTCTTCCAGCTCCAGAAGATCCAGCCATTGTTGGTGCCCGACTCGTACGCATTGACCTGTGCCTCGAAAAATTGGCGCACGAAGATATTCCACGTGGGGCTGTTGAGCGAGTTGATGTTGTCAGCCATAGTGGCGTATGAGCAATTGGTGCAGTTCGTCGCCAGACTCCACTCGCCGACAATGACGGGGCGGCTACTCGACGTGGAGCCGATCGTGCTGGCGAGGTCACAGGCCTTGCTGATGTGGCCGGAGGGCGTGAGGTTGTTCAGTGGCACCCAGGCCTGGTACTGGTGCGTATCCTGCATGCACGTGCCGCTCGGGTAGGTGCTCGTCTCCGAGTAGTACTGATCCCAGCTAGAGAGCGACTGGAAGCCGTAGTGCATGACAATCGTGGGCACGTATGATGCGGAGCCCGTGACAGCTCCGCGAACGGCGAGATGGGCTTGCTTGTAGAAGTTGGCAATGTACGACTGCGACAGGGCCGACGTGTACGTGATCGGCTCATTGATCAGCTCGATCGCCTTTACGATGCCGCCGTACTGCGGGTCATTAACGTCGAGCTGTGTCATGGTAATGAGCGCGGAGATGGTGCGTGTCATGTTCTGCGTGGCGTTCAGCGCAGCGGCATAGCCGATAGCGCCCTGTCGACCGCCATTATCGAATCCATTGACGGACCCGGGGGCAGTGTGCAAGTCGAGCAGAACGTCCAGACCGTGATTTTTAGCGGACAGGATGGCCTGGCTGAGGTACCCGAGCGGGATCGAAGTCGGGATAGCGCCGTAGCCGAGGTACGGCTCGGCGGTGCTGACGTTGAAGAACCAGTGCGACACGGGGATGCGGACCGTGTTGAGGCCCAACGCTGCGATCTGCGCAAGGTCATCGTCGGTCATCCACGTGGACCAGTGGTCGATGAGCAGAGATTGCAGCGTAGATGTGCCCCCCAAGTCGGCACTGGTGTTGTAGTAAGCAGCGGTGAGCGTTCACTCGTCGTTGGCGCCAGCAGCTTGTAGCGCCGGGTGAACATGCCCGGGTTCATCCATGCCTCAATGACGAACCAGTTACCGAGGTTGACCCCGCGCACCTTCGTCCTCACGCCAAACTTGGCTGGCGGAGGTAATTTCTCGATGACCTTGAAGCTGTAGACTTGCAGACGGTTACCAGCTCCACATTATTCGGAACTGTTGGAGCTGCATCGCATGTTGCAATCTGCGCCTGTTGCGAGGGTCGCGGTTTATGCGACGCTGTTTCCGCAGTTTGGAGGTCACGGAAGCCAACGAAGAGTGGATCAAATCGACGGTCTTTGCGAAGGTAGAAGGGAAGGCAGTGGAGTCCACTCACAGCACTCGTTGCCATTTTCGGCACCAGCAATAGAGTATCCCTTCTGCTGGCAGCTCGAGAGGCACTTCTCAATGGTGTTGCTGGAAAGTGGGTTGGTAAAGGAGACAGAACGTGCGGATATAGGGTCGGTCCAGCAGCCGGCGTACTTGAAGCTACCACGAGCCTTGGCCGTGTTGTTGCTCATCGATGGGGCGATTGTGCTATAGAGACTGTGGGATGGAACGAGTGAAGGGTCGGTGCGAGTGTGATCAGTCGTTGTGGCAACGGTCAAGGCAACGAAGATAAGAAGAAATTGTTCACTTTATGCGGTTACCGCTGCCGCACTGCTGACTTGCATTCCCTGCGCAGCTGGTCGTGCAACCACTTGAGGCGGGTGCACCCATCGAGGCAATCTTATTGCCGCACCAGCACACCTTTCCGTATCTGAGGTGAAATAGAAGACATGCCGCCGAGTTAATACAGATACTGGCGTAGCTTCTCGCTCCGTTCCTTCACAACCTATCGAGGGTACTCACTCTAGGCCAGCATAGGTGTACCCTGCGTTTGAGCACTTGGTCTGACATGACCCGACCGTGGTGGAACTACTGCTGTGGATTTTCTTGCTGAGGGTCCTGGTACTAGTGCTGTCCGTGTAGCATCCGAGGTTGTACCAAGTCGCTGCGCGAGACTCGGGCTGCTGCGCTTGTTGAAGCGCTATGGCTGCAGCCGGTGCAGCGCATGCCGAGCTACCGCTGAGGGCAAGGACAGCGATGAGGCTCGCCAGCATGCTGACGGCGATCCTGGAATAACACCAAACCGTTTACCGTTAGGGAGAATGTCAGGACGGAATCTGTCAGGTCGCCGAGCAGTGCAGATAAGTGGCGATGGTAACCCGCGCACCTGGGCAAGAAATGGGCAGAATCAGGCGGGGCTTCGGGCAGCAGCTGGGGGAAGTCAGCCATGGAGCTCATCTCGTGCAACGGGTTATGTACACCATCGATGCTCGATGCTTGGCCAGTACCGCTTTCATAATCAGCAGTGGGGACTTTGGAACCACGACATGGTTTCCACTTTTCCAGGTAGACAAGAGTCGGGCCGGGAAGCTGGGGCTGCACTGGCACTTTCACTGCTGCGGGCGTTCGTCGGGGCAATCGCGTGACAGGTGTGATGGGACCGGATTGAGATTCCATGGGACGACACGGCAAAGACTATGCATGGGCAGACATCAAGGACTGCGTCCTGATTTGCCCTGGTGAGGGTCCTCAAGTGCGTCAGGAAAACCCCGCAAGATGTGTCGTTGGGGCGACCTGCTGGTGAGAGACTGGAGGGAGACAAGCACAAGTCCTGTGTGGTGGCTGATGGCTGATGCAACGGCACCTGGGGGAGTCGGCACTGATATGGTGGATGGATCTCGAAATAAATAGAGAAGAGGGGTTTAAGACTCAACGCCGACGACGATCTCCTGCAAGCGAACAGCCAACGGGGCTAAAGCCACTGTGCGTTTCATGGACACTTTCGTAGGCGAGGGATTTGACTGTTGCCAAGAAATTTCAAGAGCTGGGAGTCTGGGAAGCATCAACAACGCGGTGGCTTCCAAGTTGGAGAGGCTTTCCTTTTCAAAACCCGCGCTCACCTGGCTCTCCTTCATAATACTGTCCAGACCGTCGAGACGCTCGTGAGCCCAAACGTCGAGTCAAGAACTGGAGGCGTGAGCGAAGCGGGACAGCCGTCCAACATTCAAAGCGGCCGGGACAAGCTCTGTGGAAGAACGACGAGCTGCGTATTACGTGAGACTGATACTGTTGCTGAAACACTGAAGATGCGGGTGCAACGAGGTCTCAAGCATTTCACGAACTTGGCGGAGGTGGCCTTGTTCACTTCTTGCCCCCGCATCAGTTGTTTTGGCACGTGGAGAATGAAGATGTTCCAGTCACTTTGCCCAGTTCCAGTCCGATCAACCGTAAGCGGAGTAGAGCAGAGAGCCAACCGAACATTTGAAGACCTTGGCACTTGTCATCTGATCTCTGACACTCACCTGTCTATTGACTGTGCAGTTTATTGTATCTCCATGTTCGTAAGTTGAGGTGTTGAGGAAGGGTGAGGATACATTGCCCGGAGAGAATGCCTGACGCCTAACACCCAATAAGGATTTCTGGACTGCTGATCTGGTGAGCACTGGCGAGTACCGAAGATGCTGAGATCTCTAGAGTCTCGCTGAGGCGCTAAACAGGAGAGGTTCGCAGAATCCCTCGATGTGGTGAGTTTGCCACATACTGACATCATCATCGCGCGTAAGAATCTTTCGTAACAATGTCCTAAACTCGTAACATGTCCCTTCCTTGAATATATCCGTTCCTCCTCGGGGGTAGCGCAGTGACAGGCTTCGGATCTGGCTTGGCCCGTTGCTCTACATGCGATTTTTCGTGGGGCAGGAAGGGTAGGCGTAGTCTGACGTGCTCACATGAACCTAGAACCAGTGACCGGTGGGCAGGCCCCGAGATAGAACCTTTAGTTTTTCGAGCCCAGCTCGTCGCTCCCGTGCTCATTCGTGCTGCTGCTCACCCGAAACAAGGTCGATCCGTTCACATGAGGGGTTGCAACCAATCAGGTTATCATACACACGTACGTATATCTGCTCTTCGGTACAAATATGCATTTTGCATACACAAAGGAGGCCCTCATAGCCTCAAACCACACCAAAGCCCCGGAATGGCCACTTGCACTCGGCATTTGAAGAGGACAAGGCGCATCGGCGAGAGCTATCATACAGACGAGTGCCCGGTAGAATCATCCTGTGGCCGCATCGCCCATCCCTCGTGTTCATTCATATGACCTCATCCTGCATCTCGAGACGTGATCCGCAGTTCGCAAAGTCATCACTTGTCTTTTGTATGGTGGCCCAGTGCAACAGCGGGAACGCTGGCACCTCAGTACACAAGGTGCAGTGCCGTTTGCCAGCTGTAACTGCCTCCTTGGATGTGGGCGGGCGTCCCGCCTCACGCGTATGGAGCACATGCACTGCCGTTCCATCATTTGAAAAGGTGGGTGTGTGAAACCGGGTAGCTTGCAATCTTATGCGCCAGGGGGGTAGAGTTACATATAGCGGGCACCGTAGAGCTTGAGATGCTCTCTGCAGTCTGCTGCAGCTCTAACCCTACTTATCGAGTATCACAGACCCGCGCTGCGCACGGGCCACGTACAGTCTCGTACATCGAGCCGACAACATCCAGATCGCCCCAGCGGCCAGCGCCCCGCGGGGGAGAGAGGAAAAGATATCAAGCAATCGGGTAATCCGCATACTATAGCATCGGACACAGATGCAATCCATATTCCATCCACTTCATCGGATACATGTCGTAGACATCTGCCGCCTTCCAACGACACTGTGCGGGCGACCCATAGCAACCTGCGAGATACCACCACGTAGGTCACTGCTGGCTGACGCACCGCAAAACGGTGAACGCGACAAGACATCAACCCCGAGCAGCCCCGTCACAGCGCTGATACATCATGTCAGCTGCTTCGGTGCAGTCGCCGATGATGTGGTAAGTCTCGCTGGTAGTGGACCCCTACTGAATCGATCAAAAACCTAATGTGACTCCGATCCAGGTTCCCCCCTAAGGCGACGGAAGGGGTTGACTTGGCGACGCCGGTCAAATCACTCATCCAGAATAGCTATGGGGAGCAGCCGAGCAACTTCGCAGATCAGCTGTCTACGCTCAACCGCACTCGACAAGATGCCTTACAAGGCGCTGGAAGCGACGCTACGGGTGAGCCCGAACTATGATATGATTCCCGTCTGCGAGCCAGGGAGCTGATGGCTTTGACCGGTCCCCGACATTGCGCTCGGACACAGTGCGAGATTTGCTCTTTAAATGGTTTCACATGCTCGAGATGCTTGAGCTTCGTTTCTCAGAGCTGCGCGTGCAGTTCCCATGGAAAGACGCCTTCACGTCCAAGTCTATATCTCAGTATAGCTTAGCGTACGAAAAGGCATGCGTCATCTTCAACATCGCTGCCACACTCTCTTCCTTCGCCTCGAGTCAGGTGCGACTGGCGGGCAATCCAGACGGCATCAAACGCAGCTACACGTCCTATCGACAAGCAGCGGGTATGCTGTCCCACATCAATGATAACTTCCTCCACGCTCCCTCGACCGACATGAGCAAGGAAGTCATCAAGTGCCTGACCACAATCATGCTCGCGCAGGCCTCAGAAGTTTTTTGGGAGAAGACGGTCGAAGAGAAAAAGGGATGCAGTCTGATTGCAAAGATTGCGAGCCACGTGGCGACCACCTATCACCAATCAATTGAGGACATGAAGGCATGGGTTAACCGAGGGGTATTTGATCGACAGTGGCTCTCTATGATTTCGGTGCGCAGCCTCCCATTCGATTTGCGTCCGCGGAGAGTGCTGACCAGATTTTGTCTCTCGCCCGGACACAGACAAAGGAGAGGTATTTCTCTTCTGTGACGCAATACTACCGGGCACTTGCGGACGAGTCTTCTAGTCAGCTAGGGGCGTGCATTGTACGCCTGACGATCGCCGAGCGAGAGGCAAAGGAGGCTGTTGCCCTTGCTTCTGCTTTTCACTCCTCAGCGTCCGGATACCTTGCATCCAAGCACCTCCCCGCGGACGCGACCACTTCCTTGACCACCATCGTCAAGACCCACCTGGCCGTCTGCACAGAGCGCAAAGCACTAGCAGTCAAGGACAACGATCTGATCTACCACGACATCCTCCCCTCCGAGAGCGCACTACCTCCGGTCGATAAGCTCGTCGCTGCGACGCCCATGACCATCCAAGAGGTGTTCGCGACGCCTGAAGTGGAGAAGGTCGTGTCGCCAGACCTCTTTCAGCGTCTTGTCCCGTTGCAGGTGCACGAGAGCGCCAGTATGTACTCGGAGGAGAAGGCGAAACTCGCGCGTGCCGAGAGCGAGCGACACGACTTGGCCAATGGCGAGCTGGAGGCCGCGCTCGAGTACATGGGCTTGCCGGCTTCCCTGCAGATTTTCAAGAATGTTGGGACCGCCGGAGCTAGTGGGCTAGACAGCCTGGCAGATCCGCCAGCTGAGGTCGTGCATTGGTCGGAAGAACTGGCCCGCGGTGCTTCTGCAAGCTTAGGGCAAACTGCTGCGGAGGATTCGATCGGTAATGGCGATTCAGAGGGTGTCGATTCCGCATTCGGACGGCTCGAGCAGATGAGAGCGAAAGCTGCACACGAGATCGCCAGCGTCTTTGCGCTGCTGGACGACGAGAACCGCGAATGCGAAAAGGCGCGAGTGCGATGGGGTCACGAATGGACGCAGGAGCCCTCCGGCCTGCAGACCAGAGCTGTGAGGGCAGATCTAAAGGGAAATCGCGATGCGCTGGCCGCGGCCTGTGCAAACGACGAGCGGATCCGAGATCTGTGGAACAACACCAAAGGCGATGTGCAGCTGCTGGCGCGTGGACGACCCGCGCTAGAGCAAGCTTTCGCAGAGGCTGTATCGAGCTCAGCTGCAGGTTGCGTCAAATCTGGAGGCGCCTCCTTGCTGGACTTGAACGAGGAGGAAGACAGCCTGGACGACCGCCAAGCGAATGCGATGAAGACGCTTGTGACAGACATTGACGCGCTGGTCCTTAAGCTGAACAAGATCAAGCGCGAGCGCGCATCCACGCTGCACGACATGAAGGAGAAGATCCAGGAGGATGACATCTCGCAGATTCTCGTGCTCAACCGTCGCAACGCGAATATCGCGCCGACTATCTTTGCGCAGGAGCTGGAAAAGTTCAAGGCGTATCAGAGCCGCATTGCGCTATGCAACGATCAGCAGCAGCAGGTGATTGTCGAGGTTACGCAGAAGTGGAAGCAGCTGACGGAGGGAAAGGAGGCGAAAGAGATGCAAAAGCGCTACGCGCAAGCGGAAGCTGCTCGGCGGCGGCTCGTCGAGCGGCTGCGGCAGTCGCGTGATTCGAGTGTAGAGGTCCGAGGCGCCGTCTTAAAAGGCTTGGCGTTCTACAGCGATCTTCTCGACATTGTCGGCGCGCTTCGCCACAATGCCGAGATCTTTGTCGCAGAGCGCAAAAGCGAGCGCGAGCGTCTCGTCTCCGAGCGCGAATGGGACGACAAGCTCAAGCCAGGAGGCGACGATGGACAAGCACTTTCTGCTTTCGGTAATCGTTCCCCGTCGTCGCCTGCTTCGCCAAGCTCGCCATACGAGGCACCTAGCTCACTGAGCAGCGCCATGGCGTCGCTATCGATGGGCAATGGGTCAAGCAGAACCAACGGGCCGCCGCCTCCACCTTTGCCGGGTCAGCGGCGCGAACAGCTGAGCAGCCCGCCACCTCCACAGTCGTATGCGGCGCCACAACCGCTCCCGCAGACTGGCTCAAATTTGATGTCGCAGCAATTTGCGCCGCCAAGCAACTCATTGCACTATCCACCGCCACCGCTTTCAACCCAAACGCCATTACATCAGCCGTATCAGTCGCAGACGCCATACAGCGTTCAACAACCGCTAGTCGCATATGGCGCGTCAGGAGCAGGTGCAGGGTTGCCGCCCCCGCCTGCGCACTTCCACAGCAGCTTCCAAGGCGGCGCATCTCCTCCCACTTCGGCTCCTCGAGGCTCGTCCCAGTACGAGTGGCAAACCCACGAGTCGCAACCAGCCCAACAAGGATCTGCCACTTATCCATACGCAGGGCCGCCGCCGCCTTCGCAAGGCTATTCTCACCAATCGCAGCATCAGCAGGATGCATTTGGAGGGCTGCCACCGCCTCCAATTCCACAACTGCAGCACCAGGGTCTGTACAACATGCTACCACCACCACCACCACCACCAGCGCCAGGGCAAGGCCAACGCCAATACCAGACATGGCAGGGTCCAGCCTTTTGAAAAGTACACCTGTCGGGGGGATGTAATGTACAATATAAATGGTGATGATTGATGCGGAACCATGCGCGCAGTTGCGTTGTGCTAATTCAAGTATATGCGGTCAAGCGTCCCTAAAGTAGGAAGTCCTTGCCTTGGGCATCACCACGCTACTTCGATCATGTCCCCGTCTTCAATCTCGGCCTCTTCGACAGACTTATTCAGGTTCAGATTCTGAGATGCGAGAAGAGATGCAGACGATGTGTCAGCATATAGTCGCAAGATGCCAGCGCACAGCGCGAACCACATTCTGCGCGCGACTAACCTCTCCATCGAAGCGGAGCTTGATGACTTGGAGCTTGTCAGCAGGAATCTCACTCTTCTTGGTGTTGACGAAATGGTCGCGAACTTTGAGCAGCAAAGTCGTCGGCTTGACTTTCGCATTCATCTCTACGCCTTTCGGACCTTTTAGCGATAGCTCGAGCCGGTCCTCATCGTCCGCATCATCTTCAGCTGCTGCTGCGTCTGCCCTTGCGCTTGCGTCGTCACCCTCACTGTCGTCGTCGTCGTCGTCGATCTCGATCGCATTGGCGGCATCGGCTTTTCCGGGTGTGCGCATTGAAGCTCTGGGCGGCTTGGATGGGGATTTGGCAAGGAGATCTGGCTGCCATGTGACGCTATCGTTGTCAGAGGCTTCGTTCACGTCGATGACCTGGAGCAAAAGGTGTGGCGTAGCATTTCGCGTCAGGGGGGCCCTTATTGAGAGCTTATAGCGCTTCCGTAACTCACTTCGGTGTCGTCATTTGCATACTCCTCACCATCATTACTTCCCTTTTTGGAAGGGGGTGCTTTGGCCTTACGGACCGCATTCTCCTGATCCGCTTCCATCTGATTGAGTTTGGCCTGAGCATTCTGACGCGCCGCTTCCGCTGCCAAGGCTCTGGCGCGCACCTCTTTGGCGTCGGCTCCGCGGTAGAGCTTTGCCAGGTCCGGATCGAGAGTCAAGAGGTCATCCCGGCGCGGCAGGGCTGTAGAGGGTAGTGGCGCGGGAGAGTCACCGTCTGGCTTTGCACGTGAGGTGAGATTTTTGAACTGCGCTTGGACAATGGACCGGGTCTTGTTTCGCGCTGTTGCATGGGGTGGAATCCCACAACATTTTGAACAAAACATGCTCCATGCGTAGCGAAAGAGCTCAATACACTCACTGATCTCGGATATCTCCGGTGGAGGTGTGAGCTCTGGGCTGCGCTCTAGCCTCTTGCGACGATTGGCTTCGGTCGTCTCATATTCCTCATCGCTGTCGATAACTTGGATGACTCCATCGAGGTCGCTGTCGTCTTTGCCAACGTCCTCATCACTTTCCACAGGATTGAACATCCAGTTGGGCATTCCATTGATGCGCCGGTCCTGTATACCATTTTTCCGCTTGCGCTTCCTCCGCCTGCGCTCGTTGCCGTCCGAATCGTACGAAATGGATGATGCTATGCTCTCTGCATCGCTTTCAATGTGTGCTTCTTCAATCCGGGAAGCCTTCTGGATGTCATCTTCGTCGATGATAAGTGGTCCGGGCTGACTCTTTTTGCGTCTTCGGTCGAAAAAGTCAGTTTCGTCATCGTCGTCATCGTTATCGTTATCGAGGCTCTTGGCCTTTAGCTTCTCCGCTTTTGTTATTCGCGCGGACGACGAGGATGCATGAGACGGGTTGTGTCCGTTGCTGGTGCCACTATTCATATGGACGCTGTGGCCCTTGGATCGCATGTCGACGACAGGGCCGCTACTGCTTGTGGCGTACCATGGACTCATGCTTGTCGAGTCGTTCGGACGCGTTGAGGAGCGCGTGTCGCCCATCTGGGGCCAAGACTTGCGCGCTGCTGGCCAGCGAATGTATGCGCTCGATGAGGTTTCCCGGACGTTCAAAATGATCGGCACTGACAATAACCCGTGATCAGATGCCTCCAGGAGAGTGGGAATTCCTCAGGGTACGCAAAGGGCAGGGGGAGCTCCAACAACGCGCAGTCGAAAAGATGTGTTGGCGAGGACGTGGTTCATTTCGCGACGCGGGTGTCTCTTGTGCCGGCGATGAGAGAGGGAAGAGACTGCCATAGTGCCTATAATAGCGGATGTAGCCCCCCTCCATCTCCAAAGACTCCACCGCGGCGCTCTCGGACGTTTCTTCGCAATCAAGTCAAGATTCAAGTACAAGTCAGCCTTTTGGCCATGGTCGAGATAATGGCAAGCAGTAGCGTCTGTGCCTCTTGCTGAAGAACATACTGTGAGCTGGAAAGCAGCCAATCACAGTTCAGAGCCCCAGAGGCGAGCGCCATCATTGTCGTCATCGCCAGTATGTTTTCCTCCGAGCTGGCCTCCATCCGCCGGATGGGCATCCGCGCCTTTCTGATCCAGACGCTCAACTTCATCACCGTCATCTCGTCCGCCTTGGCGATGTGGAAAGGGCTCTCGGTCTTGACGGATACCGAGTCGCCCGTCGTCGTCGTCCTCAGCGGGAGCATGGAGCCGGCTTTCTACAGGGGAGATCTGCTCTTCCTTAGCAAGCCCACGCAGCCTTTCAGAGTGGGTGACATCACAGTGTACAAGATCCCGGGCGGAGATATCCCCATCGTGCATCGAGTGTTGGAAGTGCACGACTTGTGAGTCAGAGCACGGGGTACCGGTTCCGTTTCTGCGAGGCAAGGAACGCTGACGTCGCATCTATCCCGTATACAGGCCACACTCTGATGAACAACTTTTGTTAACGAAAGGCGACAACAACGACCAAGACGACTTGGCCCTTTACAATGGGCCACGATGGATGCAGCGCAAAAACATCGTTGGCAAAGTCAGAGGGTGTGTCTTCTTCCCGTATATCGATTGCTCTGGTTTCCTATTCCCTTTCCCATCCCCTCGACTGTTTGCCGGACGAAAGCAGCGCTGACATGTCCTTTCGTGGCTTCCTGCTGTCTTCTCTCCCTCTCAAAACCTATTCCAGGTACATACCATACGCAGGCTACGTCACAATCATGCTAAACGACTTTCCAAAGCTCAAATACGCGCTACTCGGTTTACTCGGCTTGTCTCTTCTATTCCAAAAGGAGTGAATTTGCATGTTCAAAGGAGGAACACGGGTTCGGTTGGCGTACATGCGGAGGATTGCGGTGAACTACGTCTGGGTGCTGCAGTTACGATATGCCACAGAGCAGCACGGGACTCGCACGGGCGCCTCTGGGTCTCTCATGATATATTGTGAATGAAGATACATGGGCATTCGCTTCTGTGTGGCCTGCAGCGGTGTGTGACGAGCGCGCTCCTGTTTCGATTGTTGCTGAGCGTGCCCGAAACTTTGCCCGGTCCGACCAGGAAGCTGCTGCGCGCTCAGCTTCCCCATCGTCCACTCCCGCGCCGGCGTCGTGTTTGACTGGCGAGAGGATGTCGAGACCGCCGCAGCTGAGCCGGCATGAAACGAAAGCCGCCGCACTATGCACGCGCGTCGACACGAGCTTGCGGGCAACGTCTCGCTCCATGTGCGGGGTGGCCGACGTTCCATCCTTGCGTAGTGGTGTTGCGTCTCCGCTGCTGCCATCGTTGCGTGTGTCACAAGTGAAAGTTTGCAGGCGATGAGTCGCGACGATGGCGATTCTAGGCCGGCAAGCGCAGGAGCAAGCACGCCTGCCCTGAGAGCCCGCAGCATGTAGCGCGCCGCTATCGAGTCGTTTGGCTGGTCTTGCCAGCATACGCCTCTCGCTGCCCCTCACATACCCGCGACATCGTTTTCTCTACGTCAGGCACGCTTTGACAAGAAAGATGTATATTGTTCAGTTTGTCGAAACGCTTATCGCCTCTAGTACGGCGCACCGTAACCTCCGCGGACAGTGTCTGCATCACCATCGTCTTGTTCGTTTCCAAAGCCTCCGTGTTCGGCAGCAGCGGCACGCGCCGCTTCCGTCTCCTCGAGATGCTGCTGATGCGTCATGACGACCGACCAGACGGAGGCCTTGAACAGGGTCAGGACGAGGCCCATCTTACGCTCGAGCACGCGAAGCTGCGTGAGGAGAGCATGGTGCGTCGAGGAGGAGGAGAGCGTGGTGGAGAGGCTCGCGATCTGGTGATATCACGCATGTCCGTACGTAAGGAAGAGTGAGAATGATGGGTATCAGCATCGATCAAAGGCGAGGAAAGCGACGCCGCGATGCGACGCGTCGTTGGTGACACTGCGACGAGCGCGTCTGCGGGGAGGCAAGCAAGGGCAAACGCGGCAACTCACGCGTGCTATGGTCGCAGCCAGCCTTGCATACTCGCCCAGGACCTGCTGCTCTGTCTCGGACAGGTTTCGATGGCCGAGATAAGGGTTGACAAACGCTGCGGCGGCTGGAAGGTGTTCCTTTTTTGCGTTGGCGTTGGCCGGAAGTGCAGGTGCTGCCACGGCGGCTGGCCGGGCGCTGGCGCGAGTTGAGGCCATCGTTGGGAGCGTACAGAAGCGAGACAGCTTTTAGCGAGGGAACGGGGCTGCCGGATTTGGGAGGAACAGTGTTGCCTCAGCGCATCCACCCAGCCATTGAGGATCAAACTAGAAGGCTGTTCCTTGGTTGTTAGCCCCATCTTTTTGACGAACAGACGCGGTCATCACGGGCGCGCCTGGTTCGCTCTCGGGAGAGACTCTCATCATCAGTCGCCCGCGAGGAGACGCGCACAGTAACCCTAACCACCTCGCCAGCCATGGGGTTTGCACGTGATCTCATATCTATGTTCTTCGTGGGCTCATACTTCCTAGGAGATGCGGGGGATCTCCCCGGATTCTCATCGGGGTCGGAACGGAGATCTATGTGATCCACCAGCTGTAGCGGTTGAGTAGTATATTAAACCGTTCACGCCAGCTGTCCTCAGGCATCGATTGATCCCCGCCGCGCGAACTGCGCACTCTCTCGAAGCGACGAGACAGTCCGTCACTGGTCCACTGTCACCCGAGAAGTTTTCGCTGGAGCATCGGAGCAGGGTGCAGTTGACTTGCTGTATTCGCACTCGCAGTCAGACCTTTTTTGCAACACGCACAAGGCCACATGCTCTTGCCGGGGTGCTTACAATTTGGAATGTATGATCCTGTCAACTGTGCATGTAATATATCTGCATTTATGCATGGAACCTCGGCCCAACGGCCGCGACACGCCCAAAGGTTGACTGACTGAGAGATCATTTGATTGAGTAATTGAGAAGGTTTTTTTCCGGTTGAATGGCGGGCCAAAAATGCGCTGATTTTGGCACTGGGGACTGAATCTCTCGATGGGCCGACACAGGCGTCGTTATTGCGTAGCTTTCCTTTCCCTCTCTTCGGCGACTTCTGGCCGGGCCGACCGACCGTTGTCACACAGCAGAGCTACACCAAGCACCTACCCACCCACCTACCGACTCAGGGACCGAGTGAGCCGCGAGGGAGCTGCGAGCACGCCCTTAACAACGATCTTCGCAGCTTCATTGTTTCGCTAGTGCCAACCTATCCCGCGGCTCATACGCTGGCTTCATCCACCACCATCCAACACACAGTGCTGCCGTCGGGCCGTGTGCTGTAGTGTGTGGCTTCACATTGAGGCGTCAGGATCAACCAACAGGGACGCCAGACTTGCTCACTTGCCTGTCCGCCTGCCTGCATACCTTTGGTTAGCGCAGCTCTCAGACTTAGTAAGCAAAGCTGAGGTCAGCCTCGCTGAAACTCAGCGTTGGGAGCTCCAAGGGGCACCGTCGGGCACGCATCGCTGCAACCTTGCCTGCTGCAATCCCCGCACGCTGAGCTTTGAAGCGGCCGCGACGTGGACCTCAACCTTTTAACTACACGCGCGTGCTTTCTCTTCCATCTGCATCTTTGCGCTCCGCCATCGACTATTCGAGCAACTTTCCGCCAAACGAGAGTCTACCAAACTACCCTGCAGGCAGCCCACCACACAGAAGGCGTCACAGACACATCAAACGCTCCGGCCAAAGTTCCTGCCTGCAGTTCCACACGCAATAAGTGCCTACTCACCGTTCGCAGCTAGCAAGCAGTCATACTCTGCCATGCCGCGTCTCCTCGTCAAGGTCGGGCCCGACAGGGAGCACATGGAGGTCTGTCGCTTGAACGACATGTACCGGCCACACGAGATCAACTCGGAGCACTTCGTCGGTCGGGTCCTCGTGCGCATCATCAACGCGCCCGGTGCAAATGAGGGGGAAGAAGGCAGAGAGTACTTCCAGGATCGTAGCCGCAAATTCAGCATTCAAATCGAAGGCAGGTTTAAGAAGCCGTGGAAGGGTAGCGAGGTTTTGTTTGGCAGCGATTTTGACAAGTGAGTACAATGCTGGGGCGGTGCCTAGCGTGTGTGTTATGCAGCCAAAGCAGCGACTCAACGTATTGCACCTCCTTACCCAAGATGGATTGCATTTCCTCGCGCGCCGTTTACAGCCGTAAGTTTTGTGAAACACGGCATCTGTACTGATCTTTTGCGCCGTAACAGCACCACTGACTGCCCCGACTTTCTCAGGGCATGCGAGTCGCGCAGATGATTGACCCTTGCACATTCTGTGAGTGACCCGTCCCCTTCCCTTTACATCTTTCGAGACTGAAAACGGGACAGCCAGCTGACGTTATCCATATTGCTACATGCAGACGACGAGCACCCGCCGTCGGGCCGGCCATACATTATGTCCCCGTACTGCGCATGTATGAACACGCTCTGCGCATGGCCTGCTCCTTCGCGAGCGCACGACGCCGTCGTCGTCCTGCGGCACGCTCCCGGTCCACATACGCATGTGACCGGCTCGCTGGCCACGCAAGGAGGCGGTGGTGGCAGCGCCTTGCCGCACCACGCCATTTCTCCCAACAGCGGTGCGCAGGGCAACGGCTCACCGATGATGGATCTCAACGACCAGGAAAAGAAGCCGGACGGGCAAGCGTCGCTTGTCGCATCACCGCCAGGCTCAGATAACGAGGGCGATGGCGAGGATGATGGGGATGTCGTTCCTGTCGAGAGCTTGGAGCGCAAGAAGAAGGGGGCCGAAGCAAATGGCGAAGAAGTGCCGGCTGCTGTTGAGAAGCCCAAGCGCAGGAGTTGGTTTGGCGGCTTTGGCGGTGGGCCTCCCAAGGAGGAACGGAAACTCAAGAAGTATTGGAGATTCGTTGGCTTTAAGGTCAGTATTACCGTTCGGGTAACGTGCGTTTGCACCTCGTGCGAGTCCTTCGATCGACCGTGCTGATGCCCGGAATACACTGTACTTGATACTCTCGCGTGTACCAGCAAGATCCGCGTGTCAGAGCATTCCTCGAAGCGCACCATGCCAGCCTTGACAAGCTTGATCGCCAGCCGAGCCGCAGCGGGCGCGGGACGCCGCGTCCCGCCTCGTCGGCCCACACTACCGGTGCGCCATCGACGACGGCCAGCGCCAATGTCAGTGCACCCGGGAGCACGCGCATGTCGCCCGCTACATCCATGCAAGGTTCTGCGCCAGGGCACGTTGGTGGTGCTGGCAGCGCCAGCGCCGATGGCAGCATCACTGCGAGCCCTGTCATTCCCAGCGGTTACGTCCTCTCCAATCAGGGCGGCGTCATCCTTCCCCCCGAGCGCCCCTTTTCGCCAGGCAGTGCCAGTGGGCAGAACAAGGCTGCCGGCACGATCGCGACGGGCGCCATCAATATGCCCTTGCTGCACCGCCTGGGCACCGGGCTGCGCGACCAGGGCGGAAAGACACCCGAACCGCCCTCGATCATCAGCCCCAGCCTCATGGCGCAGGTCGAGACGGTCATCCTGCGCGAACCGAGCCCACTGAGGCAGGAACAGCGCCCAAACAGCATCGTCAACACGACGACGCAGATCAGCGCCACTCCTGCACTGATGCAGGCAGCGGCGGTGCTGCCGCCCAGGAGGGGCACAAGCAGCACGGACGGCGTCGAGAGGGTCTCGACAACCACGAACACGAAAGATAATGCCAAGGAGGAAAAGCATCACGCCAACAGCAAGCCGACGCGCAAGATCAGCTTGCATAATCCACTCAAGGTGCTGAAGCCGAAGGCGGCGCTGCATGCCCTCAATTTCGGCAAGAAGGATGACAGCGACGACGAAGAGGAGATGAGCGCACCACCTGGGAAAAAGAGTCACAGTCGTTCGTCGAGCATCACCTCTGTGGTCATTCAGACGCCAGCACCCGCTCCCGCACAAGCACAAGCACAAACACAAGCACAAACACAAGCACCAGTGGCGCAAGAAACCACGCTTGTTGCGGAACCAGCCGCGCCTCTTGTGAATGCGGCTTACATGCAACACCAAGAAGCCGAGCCTGCGCTTCAGGAGTTTGTTCACGCAGCGGCTCCCCAGCAGCCACAGCCGCAGCCGGTGGCTGAGCACGAGCCTCAATGCGATGTGCCTCTGGGGCCACCTCTACAGCGCATCACGACATCCGTACGTCAGGAGATGGAGAAATTCGCCCAGGGCGACGGATTGACGGAGGGAGACTTCAGGCTCGCCGACCGCTTGCGTCAGACCCACTTGACTTCCCCGCCCCCGCCACCTTCCTTCTCTCGCAGTGGCCATGGTAGAGCTGCGAACATCAGCAGTGGCAGTGATCATGCAGCAGGAATTGGCGCGAGTGTTGGTGTAGGGGCGACTGCACCCCAGGGCGGCGAGAGCGATGCTGAATGGCATAGCACGCTTGATGAGGAGCTCGGGCCGTGGCGCTTCAGTGATCCGGGCACCGACATGATCGAGGACAACGCTTTCATCTTTACGCATGAGAGCGTCAGCGTACCCAGGCGGCGGAAATACTTTGCAGACGCCAAGCACCGCGAGGACTTTGTGTACGATCCAGGTTAGTTCAGACAGGCTGCGCGAGCCTTTTCTCGTTTGTACTTGCGGCTGACCTGGTCCATTTTCTTTTCATGTCCCTCTCGATTGTAGACGTTGTCTACGGATCTGCCTTCTTTTCGGACATGATGGACTTCAACACATTTGATCTGCACATCGGCCCGGTGCGCATCAACGTTCATCGTTTTTTCAAGGTGTGTGGCTACACCTGTTCGAACCACTATGCCATGTGACAACCCTCTTTTCTGCGGCCGCTGACGAGTATTTACCGCGCCATCGTTCGCAGGACATGCCCGTACGATACACCCTCCGTGCCGCAAACGACGAAAGCATCACCTTCTGCACGATTTCTTTCGAACTCGTCTGATTCAATCTGGACGATCGAGCAACCATTTGAACACACACACTGCACATATAGAGTCAAGCAGCTCACATAATGCCTAGCATGAGCTCTGCCGCCCTTCATCTTTTAGTCTCATCGAAGCGGCCGAATAAATGCAATGAAGCAACCTCCTTTTCGAAGAAGCGGATCGCTACCGAACAATTGAGATGAAGTCTTGCAACACAAAATACAATTGACATGTGGCTCATCTTGAATGTTGAGAGCAGGTGCATGTATGATATAGAGTCCCTTCAAAAGATGCTCACGAACAGGGGCCGGCGATATTGGGGTGTACCGGTCCCAGCTCGGCCACTCGCCCACCTAGCATGTAACGATCTTGCCGTTGTCGTTGAATTAGAACATAGGGAGATAGAAGCCCCTCCCCCCGTCTTGGGCCTTGCTTTCCTGTTATTTTAGCTGCGGGTGCGGCTGATGAGCCAAAGTCCGCGTGCTCTCGGGTACCTGTCTAGCAGGTGAGTGCGTGCCGGTGCCCTCAGCCCGCAGTTATCACACCAAGCTGATCCTGATGAGGCTGCTTCTCTGCGTCCGCGAGTGTTCAGTCATGTCGTGGTCCTGCGACAGACGATCTGCGGGGAGCGCTCAAAGCGCTGAATCTGCCTTCTTGCAGCATGCACCGCCTGTGCTGGCGCTGCAATGGATGGGAGGAAGATCGCAGCTCCGGCCACCGTCGACGTCACCCTCGCTGCCTGCGCGGGAGTCCATGGCGCCCTCGCCCTCGCTGTCGACCGCGTCGCCCAGACTGCTCAGCAACGGAGGGCTCTGTTCGCGCTTTGCTCGCCGCTCATCCGCGGCAGGCCCTTGCATTTCTGCATGATCCAGACGAGGCAACTGCTGCGAGGTGACTGTTGGTGCGCTACCGATATCTCGATGGAGCAGCTGCGGGGCTGAGCGTTGCTTTATATCCTGCTGCTCTGGGCTCGGCTGAATAGAACCGCCGGAGCTGGAGCTCGTGTGCGCGACATTCTGACCCGAATGCCTTGTGTGAGGCTGTGCACGCAAAAGATAGCTTGCGTACTGATCATCTGCGGGCGTACGCAAGTACTGAAGACCTTGTTGCTGCTGTGACGGCGGCGGGGGCTGTAGCAGGTTCTGAGGTTGATGCTGCCGATCTTGATTCGGATACTGATGTGGGTGCGGTGTCTGGTGTATCCATGTCGCCACCGGCGGTGACATCATCTCGGTGTGTGCTGCCTGTTGGTAGATCGACGAGAGGTAATGCCCTTGTACGTCGTCGGCCTGCGAAGGAGGATGCGGGTGATGCGCATACAAGCCAGCTTGGCGGCAAGGTAGGAAGCCATTGACTGCATCTATGGCAGGTGCATACCCCATATGCAAAGACTGCGATCGACCAGTCGGACCGCGTCCTGGGAACGCCGAGAGTGCAACTGAGTCTGGCAAAAGGTGTGCGGTGGTCGGATGCTGCAACACATGGTGCTGTCGATGTTGTTGAATATCGAGTGTATGCCTCCTGCTCGCAGCACTCGACGATGACAAGATTGGCGAGACTGAGGACGCACCTGCTGCAGCGGTTGGGCCGATGGCAGGGACTCCTCTGGCACCACTGAGGTACGGCATGGCGGGCGAGTGGTACAGGGATGGGGAGGGGCCGTCGGCAATCATTGCGGGCGAGTCATTAAGCAAGCTGCCATTCATCGGTGAATTTGTCGTGCTTGGCAAGACTCCATATCGCGATGCAGCATCGGAAACTTGGGGAGTTAATGGCGCTCGCATGTGCGTGTGGGAGGATGGTGTGCGCCTGCAGCCTTCGAAGCCCATGGCCGCTGCGACGGCCACGTTGTTCACACGGTTGTGCCCGTGTGCTATTGCAGTCCTTAGACCTGCTAAGTGTTGCTGAAGAAGCGTGATTTTTCCTTGCAATTGCCTGGCGATATTCTCGAGCTGCTGTCGATCTTGCGTCGACATGTTGGAAAGCAAGGCGGGCACATCGATGTCGGCCAAGGCTGCGAGTGCAGCGTTGCTCATGACAGTCGCCACTGTTGCCGGTGGCGAGGGCTCTGAGGTCGGTACATTTGATGCAGTGGCGTTCGAAGCAGTGGATGATAGACGTTTCCGTTTCGAGGAGCATTCGTCTGTGACGTTTGAGCTTGAGCTCGATGCGGTTTGCTGTGACTCTGATGGAATGCCAGCATCTTCGCAAGGTATCCCCAGTGCTTGCCTGAATGATGTGTTCTCCTCCTTGAGATTTGCATACGCCGCTATGATCACAAGGGAATATTCATTTTGGCTGGCAACATACTTTCCTGAGCATTTCATGGAGAAAATCTCTCCGTCTCACCTTCCAGGTCGGCCAAGTGCTTTCGCTTGCGTTCTCTGAAAGCACGCTGTGTCTGCAATGAGCGTGTCGGCTCGAGCTCGAGATTGGGCCTCCTTCCTCTTGTCATCCTGACGTTGTCTCTGGAGAAGCTAGAGGCGCAATGGCCATGCTATGGTGATCACTGGAAGCTCTATCCGCCACAGTACTGTGAGTGGCGAACAGAGCATCTTAAAGATACGATTTCATGATGTTTGCTTTTGCTTATTTGCATTTGGAACCTGAAGACCCCCAAGAGCTGTCCCGATTACGGAGCCTTTTCAATTCGAGTGTATGGAGCAGTCGCAAGTCCGGGCAAACAACAGAAGTGTCGTAACAGACATGATTGGCAGCCAGGCGTCAAATTGCTTCACAAGCGCGCTGCGCTCGATCGCCCGTGGAGAGTGCGAGTGTGGGAATTCAGTTTTCTCGCGGCCCTGGATTGCCTCATCGCCCGACACCTCGTACGGCTCTACACCTATCCCTACGGTGACCACAAATCGCATTCCAGGCGCCCAGTCGCTCATCAGAGGCTCCTTGAAGTCATCGAGGGCTGCGTGAGTTGTGCACAGAGCGAGACAAGAAGGATGGAGCTCCAGGCCACCTACGCCAAGTGGAGTGCATCGTTCGACCTACCCGTAACCTCGGTGGTCAGCGAGGGTTGGCGCCGACAGAGTCACAAACTGCATGTGAAAGGCAGCAGGCACCAGTATATATACCAGGATGTATTCCCAAGACTGAGAGAGTGGCGACAGTGCTACTACCTGCTATTGAAAGGGTGAGTTGAGAAGTACATGGTGAGAGCAACTTGCTGGTGCCTGAGTCAGAAAGTCAAGGAAAGTGGTGGGAATCCAGGTGATGGCCGACTAGGTGGTGGTGGCCCATGTGAAGCGCGCCATTTTCGGCACCCCAGGGCCCAGCGACACAGCCCACAGGCCGCAACAGACCAACGCCTGTCTATATCCCACGTGTATCCCCCAAAAGGCCCAGGAGCGCAGGGCCACAGGCACCAGGCACTCCACAGGTGGTCGGCCAGGATGCAGGTCTCCATTGCGGGCCTCGCTTCTAGTACTGCCTATGTGCACGCAATAACCCAACAGCCTACAACGTATGCACATACATGGATGCGGCGGCGGGAAGAGGACATCGGACGCGCGCAGACGCAATAAAAGCTGTCCGGAAGACTGTGTGAAAGAGCACAGACCTTCCCGCAGATCTGTGCAAATCTCCGGAGTGGAGAAAATGCAAGTTGGGCCCTGTTACAGCAGCATCATTTCAGAAAGGCCCATTAGCGTCACGGATCGCAAAAAAGTGCACAACTATCTAACGATAGTGATAGATGTAAAGACTGACAGGTCTCACGTGGGCTTGTGGCCAGAAGTACACGCTATGTAGTACAAGCAGAAACCCCTTTTCGAAGCGTTTTTTCCCCAGAAGGAATCCCGAAACGCTAGGTTCGCAAGCGGGCGAAGAAGTCTCCCGTGTGAGATGTCAAAGTGAGGATGTTCGAAAAGAAAATGAAAAAAATCGTGCCTCGACTCAAATACTGATGTTCACTGCTTTCGTCGTGATAGGTCGGCCTGCGCCCTGCGGGTGCGGTGCGCTGAGTTGTGATGACGCGGGCGGACGTCGCAGCTGTCCCATCGATGTCGGGGGACCAGGAGAAAGCAGCACAGAACATCCCCCGTAATAGCATGTAAGTGGTAGAGCCTGTACACCTAAGGACGGTCAACTTCGAAAACACCGTTCGATGTGAAACGAGCCGAGTTGAGAGTTCTTCCTTTGCTGTTGAGAGTTGATTTGATTACGTACGTAGATTACAGCTGCGCCAGAGGTTTGTTTATTTTTGATGATGGCACACGTATTCTCCTGCAGTTTCAACTCGATTGAGCATCGCGATGACGGCAAGATTCAACGGCGATGCTGCCTTAACGCTTTGCACGGTTGCATGATAAGAAGCGTGTGGAGATCAAATCAGGTTCACGCATCACGCAGCTCGACGGCCCACTCAGCATCCATGCTTAGTGCGCCCGTCAGGTAGCAAGAAGCGGGATCTGTTCGAGTCTTGAATGAACGCGGACGGCAAACCAGTCGCACCAGGAAGGTGAGCGCTCCCTCGCCAAAGTTGGAGCAGCTACTGCCGTGTGTAGGATTCCGGAAGCGTATCATAGAGGTCATTTTCCTTACAGATCTTTGCATGGATTCGCTCGGACTTCAAGTTTTTTTTCAACTGAGACGGTTGAATATGCGATCTGCTTGCGAAGCGCTTTGCATCTTGAATGAAATTCCTCACATATGCCCTAAGTAGTGGCTGCGTCCAATAGAACAAGTGCTCAGCTTGGGATGTGTCGCAGGCGGCATGAAAGTTGTACGCGTGCACCCGCCTGGGATGTCACAATGACTCGCCCAGCGCCACATTATTCATCTTACCGTGAAATAATTCGGACGCTGCTCCCCATTGGTGCAGCTGTTCCCATTAACAGCGGTGGTCCATTGCGAACTAGTATGAATAGAGATATGTGCGCATCTGCAGATGTAATAGCAGCGGCGAGTTGCGAGCTTTGAGCAGAGACATGGTGCCGCGCGATGGTATCTCATCGGCGCCCGACATGAATACCAGCGACCCTGACGGAATCTGTAGAGAAGACCTGTGTTCAGAAAAGAGAGGCTTTGTCTGTCTCTCGTTGTGCCCAAGAACGAGACCTTCTCACTCATAGTAGCTGCTTTACGGCCTGCCGCATCTCTATTACCAGCGTGAAGGAACCATCCTGAGGGGTCATCTCCCGACCGTGGTGCACCGAGGGTGAGATCTCGCTTTCGAATGCCTCGAACAAATGGAAACTCTCTTGGAAGCTCAGATTCTATGCGGAAATGAGCGCAGTCGGTAACGGTAAATGCTCTAAGAAGGCAACACGCATACCTTTGGTTGGCCCATGAACGAATGTGTGGTCTCGCCGACGGTAAATCGATCCACAACATTCTAGGGCTCGCGCCTTTAAACCTCGAAGAGATCCAGGTCAGGCGAAAACAAAAAGGTGCCCACCAGATGGGGCATGCGGTCCTCAGAGTCCAACCATGCCTTGCGCCTGCTGCTGCATGGTCATCCGACACTCATCTGCCTGATAGTGCGGCAAGACTAACATTTGGCCGTCCGGCTTGTCCCAAAGCAGTCGTGTACCATGAGCGCGACAAGTAACAGGATAACAGGGCTTACAATTGTGGAACAGGAGCATTATCACTTCGAATTTCGCTTTTGTTGATCGTTCGCGTAGGTTGGGACGCGAGCGTACATTGGTAGCGCCATTCCCAAATCGCAGTGGGTTGTCTTGTTAAACACAACAATGACCGCTCTGAGATGGTCTCAGCCCAGTTGCAGACCTCTAGCAATAGCCCGTGCTGATTCACAACCTCCTGAAATCATCGCCATGATCTTGCCCGCTGAACAAGGACTCTGCGTATTTGGCGGCAGCAAGTGTGGTTGTGTGGTGAACAGTCAGGAAGCTGTACAAGCGATGTGCGTCGAGAGAGCTGCGGACTTTCGGCATATCGGCACGAGTCGCCAGGCACTGTCACCATATTTCTGGTGCCTCGACACGTAGAATGTGCCTAACAATCCTCGGTCCTTATTTGGCCGGCGGCAAGTGCCAGTAAATAGTCTTGACACAGGTACTAAACTGGGAACCCTTGTGTTTGCATTGATCTAGTACATGGAATGTGAATACAATTCCCGGGAAATTCCTTTCCGCGGCTTCATCCCGTGTTTCCACTCTCAGCATTGTGGCCTGGGGCCTGCCTAATCACTACACACTGTGGTACCTGGGGGGGGGGCACCTACCAGCTGGGCTGAGGCGGGGGGTTGCGTAGCGCCGCGGCTCCGACCGCGTCACGCTTGTCAGGGAAAACTCTGTTAGACTCTTCCCCCCTTCCGGTTTCCATGTGGTATGGTTTGCACTTTGCAAAGCTGAAAGCTGCTCGAAATGCATGGAGCCGCCGGCCAATTCAATGCGCAGCAGCTAACTGTGCTGGCTACTTGCCCAGCAGCTCCATAGAGGTCTAACTCTGTCGTTGTGGGCACGCAAGCTTAGTTGCTTTTGTAGGGAAGCTGGCAGCATCGGATCCCTCCTGCCTGCTTGTTGTCATTGCTATCATACCTATCAATCACGCTATGCCGGACGAACACTTGATCATTGTAGACTGATCGAGGCCAGTTAAAAAGAGCTTGAGAAGGTTTCGACCTAACTCCCCGCCAAGGTCTTGATCCACTTCGCCTGCCGTCAGAGTATAACGCAGCATTCCCGCCACTCAGACACCCCAGTATCCATCATGAGCCTGAACGCCCTTGGTATCGCCTCCGTCGTCTTCCTCGTCCTCTATGCGCTGTGCTTCTTTGCGCTGTGCTTCGGCTTCGCATCACGCCAGCTCAAGTTCAAGTCCCGATGGTCCTTTGTGCTCTTCCATGTTACCCTCCGCCTTGCGGCGCAGAGCGTCGGTATCGCCTTCTCCCTGAAAGGGTTCAGCGATATTGGTCTTTTGATCGCGTACCTCGTGCTTGGCGCCGAAGGCTACTTTTCCCTTGTGCTGTGCACCGCCCGCTTCCTCATCAGCTTCCACAACCACATCTTTGGCGACTCGTGGCTTGAACCAAAAGAGTTTAAGAATAGCAATGTCATGAACCAGTTGCCTCTTGTACGGCTCGGACGACGCATCCTGCGAAACTTCCAGATCCGGGTTGGCGAAAACCATATCGCACAAGAAACCGACGCCGACCGCCAGACCACTGCCAACCCTCGTCGTAAGCGGGTCAACTTCAGTGGTTACGTCCATTATCTTCTTATCGTCGCAAACGCAATAATCATCTCAGGCACCAGCCAGGCGGCCGGTACAATTGGAGAGGATCCTGAGGAGATCCAATCAACACTGCAAAGGTCCAGGGCAATGCGTGCAGCAGGACAATCCATCTTCCTCGCCATCAACATTGGGCTCATAATCTGTGTTGCAATCACTATTTCTCAATATAGGCGTCTCGCAGCCCAGCAGAACAAGCCTCAAGTTAAGAGCACATGGTATGGCCATTCTTGCTTGTGCGCCTTACTCCTCACATCACCTTTTCTTATCACAAGAGGTGTGTTTGGCATATGCCAATCCTTGCTCACTTCCCTCAGCGTGAGTCTCTTAATCGATTCTGCCCTCAGTGATCACCCCTTAACATTATTCTTTTCATCTGGCAGTTTTTCAGCGCATCAACATACACCGCGGACGGCTTTGCCGATGAATTTGTGATCAAAGAGACGGTGCTCGCCATCGCCATGGAATGGAGCACATGTGTGTTGCTCATTTCGACGTGGCCACTTCAACGTGCTTACGGCTTGAATCGGGTTTCCTCCGCCTCCCACGGTCGAGCCTCTGCAGACGCCACCGAAGGGGATGCCCAGGCTTGACAGAGGCATTCTGCAGCCGCGCACCCAGAGCCTGTTTTACAAGCGTATCTAAAAATCGTGCCTTCTATTAAGCATCACTTGAAGATGATACCTTGTCGTTCACTGTTCGTCGTGCTAGCACTGCCACCCAGAATGCGCACCATTAAAACGTATTGCCACTGGGTCACATGGTCGCACCATCCCCGCAAGCTCTGAACCAATTTGTGCGAATTTGATGCTTCGTACTTGTAATAATGGAGGGGGACGGGCTCGAAACCCCTGTCAATGTATCGAGCAATAATTGCGTAAGGTACCAACTCGACAAACCGGTTCTCGACCGACATGCAGTACCTCACTGACTACGGGGTACTGGGTGCTGACCTCGGGTATTATCAGATCTGACCATTGACCTACTGAGTAAGGCGAGCCCTCTTTCGGTACTGAGTGCTGAGCCACTGGCATATTGACGGCTGCTCGCTGTGCCTATCAGCAGCTGGTCCCGGCGGCGGGCAGGCCCAGCCGACGGTCTGCAACGGGGGGCGTAGCGACACATGTCCCCAAAGGAAGGGCATGCCTTTTGCCCCGTGCTTGTGACCATGAAAAGGTACCCGGAAACAGCACTCAGATAGCGGACCGAGACCCGAGACCCGGCAGTGTGAACAGGTGTGAGCCCGTCCGTCGGGGAGGAGTGCATTTATGTAATTAATGTGAGATTCATATGGAGCATGGCCTGCTCATCATCTGTCCGCAGGCCCAGCTGCATGCGTCCACACACGCCAATCTGCATGTGGAAAGAATGAAAGAGAGAGAATTTAAAAAAATACACAGCCGTACTTTGGGATTAGAATCAACCAAGTTCTACACTAACCGGTTCTAAACGGTACACACTTGGGTCTTGGAGGATGGAGTGCTACTGCTGCAGCGAAATTGTATATACGTACATAAAACATACAACCGTTGTTGATTTAAAATGAAATACGCCACGAAGGGCATCTGAACCAATGAGGAAAGAGCGCTTGTCTTAAGAGTTTGAGAATGATGAGGTCTCGCTGTCCACGAATTCGCGTCACCAGCAACGCCTCCTGCTTCTTTCTCAAGGTCAACTTCCATCTCGCTTCTTTGCCATCTGCTTCAATCCTCCACCGTTCGAAGGTCAATATCCGCGAAGGATACCGCACAGAGTTAACCCCCTGCAGCCTCTCGCGGGTTGTCGCGTGGGCAGCGCTCTGCGTCCATGCAGAACTTGGGATTCGACCTGTCGACTCGCGTTTCACATGGGGCTGGGTTGCTGTTCGGAAGCGATCGATTTGGCGGCTTTCTGAAACGGACTTTTTGGACATCCCTTCAACGATTGCACGCCTCCTAAGAGAGGTGACGTATAGTCCTTTCCTCGGGCCACACAAATCCTTCAAACGCGATGGGTCTGTACAGCACGTTTGACCTGCAACCGCCACCACCACCAACCGCATTCTCTCGTTTAAACAGCCCGTCGCGGGCCACGATCCCCGATTTCCTCGCGCTCTATCCCAATGACCCAGCACAGCAAGCGATCGCTTTTCGAGCATGGGTCCGCCGAGTGTTCTTCTGGGAGTTCACCCAAATCCATGGCTTCTTCCCGCAATTAAAAGCTTGCGGCGGCCTCATCGCCGGCCTGGTTGTTTTTGTGCTCTTCATCATTGGCAAGCGCCTGCACGAGAAGAGTTTCTGGATGGTCCGCTTTGCGCAAAAGCGTGAGGGTGTCATCATCATCCCGAATGCCGTCAGCTGCTTCACGGTGATGGAGGGGATTTACTGCATTCTTGCCATTGCTTTGTGAGCCGCTGGTGATGAATGCACGTCATTTCACTATGGTATATAGTGCTAAACTTGTTTTCTTACCCATTGCTTCTAGGTGCTTCATGTTTGACGAATTTTATGAGCATGGTCAAACTCCGAAATGCATCATGCTGTGGATCACCACGCCCTGGATCAGTCTCCTTTGGGGAGCTGCCTACTCGGGTTGGGGTGCGCTACTTGCCGCACCAGAAGGCGATACCTATGGATCCGGCCCATGGTCGCTAAGATCGATCGCCAAACGTCCCCTTCTGGCCAATGTGATCTGCCTGGCGCTGCCTCTCCTTCAAAGCATTTCTATTCTTGTCCCTGCGATCATTGCTCACGTCAAGCAGGAAGCGGCGCTGTCTTCGTATCTTGACTGGGAACAGCGCTACGCGGAAGTAACCGAGCTCAGCAGAGAGTTCGTCCTCGAAGGGCAAACGATTTTCCACGACTCAATCGAAGCAACCTATTATGCCGACGTCACCTTCACTCTCTGGACCTGCTGGGCTGGTTTGTTTTTTGTCGTCTTCACCAGGATCGTCTACTGTCTCTTCCTCGATATCTTGCGGCACGCCAAGCTGCTCAATTCAAACTATGTCCGCCACGAGCCATCCAGCTGGAAGACATGCATGAACCGCACTTCGCAGGCTGTGAAGCCACAAAGCCTGCTCTTGCGAATGGCAGGGGAAGAGAAGGCGGCACAAAAGTGCATGGAAAGCATGCCTCCCATCAACGAGGACACAGATGGCGATGTCTTTCACCCCAAAGGCTACGCCGAAGAGGGTATCTCATTAAATCATATACGTTCTCCGGACGAAGTGTCTGGGTCCGGCACGAGAGCCGCCTCGCCGCGGTCTTGTCAGCCTGTGAACCCGGCAATCGAGCAGTTTGTGGATGAGCTGCACGTTGGGCAAGAGACTTGGCACATCTTTTCGACACGGGAAGTGGCGGAGGACTTGCCCCATGCAAGCTTTTTCCCACCCGTGAAGCCGTCCAGGGTGCTTCCATTCGCTCGTCCGCTCACAGAATCTTGCAGTCGCTCGCAGCATGCGCGCCTGTTCCGTCGCCTGGTCCTCTCGTTCGGGTTACAATTCGGCGGCATCTGCTTGGCCACCCTCACATACATGGGCACCGCGCTGTACCTCGCTATCGAGCTCTACGCGTCCGCAGAAGCCAACGACATTGGAAACACATACGGAGGCGCTCTCATCGCCGCCATGTGGGCTGCCGTTTTTTTTGGCTCCATCACGCTCTTTGCCATCGCATTCCGTAGCCTCGAGTGCGCCGTTCTTGTCACTGGCATGAGCGTGGCCACGAGCGAACAGCTGCATGACCCTCTGAGTGAAGTCACAAAAGGGCCAACACGGACAAACTCGGCTAACTACAAGAGTGGCCAGTCTGGTGGAAAGAGCGGTAGCAAACGATTCACGCGGGCGACACAGAAGGCAACGGAGCTTGCCGTTGATCGAACGTTCACCGGCAATGAGATATAGATGCAGAACGAACACTTGCATTTCCATTAACCCAATTCCCCTTACCGCAAGTAGGCAAGCAGCATCGCCGCTCGATCGCCATGCGCGCACCGAGCGGCAAAGGAGGCGGTCAAAAATTCTCCGACGCGACCACATATGTCTCAACGGGAGATGACGACGAGCCGAACTTCGAACGCACTCTCTGTGACCGTTTAGTCCAGAACCAAGATCACAGTGTCGCGATCCACTGGCCATCAAAGGTGGGAGGTTAAAAGCTGCTCACGCCAGAGGACTTCCAGATGCGCCGGGATCGGTCACACTTTGGTGCAAGCAGCTCGCCAGGCCACTTTAGCGCGCTCCCATTGACAGCTATCGCCTATGGCCCGTTGTCACATTCGACGCGACGACACGCGCGCCAGAACAGCATCAAAATCGCCAGACCTACGGTCCATCCACGGTTCCTGCCTGAGAATGAAAAGGGCCAGCGCGCAGAGATGACGCCGCCCATCAGAGATTCACGGAGTGGAGTCTTTCGGCCATCCAGAGCAGACACCACCATCGATCGGACTGAGGCCGCGCAAGGCGATTCCGACTTAGAGTAAACGCCGGCATTGCCCTTTCCACACGGTTCTTCTTTCGCAACCTATCTTTATGCATACCCCTTCTTCTTCATTCTTGCGCAAAGGGCAAGTCATGCATGCAAGCGATTCCCGACCCGATGTCGCACAGTCTACTTTCTAACTCCATCTATCAATTAAAACCTATCCTTTCTTGGCACGCTCACATATATCACTAGTGTAGTTTAGACATGAAAGTCGAATCATACCTCGAAGGCATCTCTTGCGGAGCTGCTGGTCGAATCCTTGCTGTGCACGATTGAATTACCCCTCTGAATGTTCATGCTCGTGAAATGGCCACGGAAAAGCTCGCGGAAGAAGCGGACCACTCCGGACTCGACATCGTCCAACAGGTAATTACCATTGCAAGTGCGGAAAGTTGAGCTGATATTGTTACAATGAGATGCTTGGGGCCTTGGTTGTATGGGTCAAACGAGGCGTATTGCTGCAAGCGGCCCGTGTTGAGCTGAATCTAGCAGTATGTCGGCCGGGTGGCACGATGATAATCGAGTAGTTGGTCGGGACTGGAATAGACAATGTGCAACTTGACTGCAAGTTCTGGAAGACTGGTGACTTGCTCTTCGTAATCATCTGTCTCCGCTGCCGAAGGATTGACCATGATCTGTTCTGTATCGGCCGCCGACTGATCCTGCAGTGATATTCCCACCTGGCCACCGGCAAGCAGGTGCTCGAGGAACCGACGGATGCGAGTCGACATGGAGTCGATTCTTGCTCGAAGACCACCATAACGGAGCTCAACGATTTCCCATCCGAAGGGCTGGTAATTACAGCCAGTGGGGCAAACTCAGCACGCGCACGCGAGGCGTGATGACTAAAAAAACCGACTGACCTTGTACATGCTCATCCACAGTTGACGATGGTACTTCCACAGTTTCTCGATGGTCTCCTTGAGCTGGCTCAATTGCGACGTTTCAGCCGGCCCAGCCAATCTGTTTAGTTCCGACCAGTTTTGCGAGGTGTACGCCTCATGCAGCTTCGCCCTTAAGCCGGCTTTGAGAGCAAGTGCCTTGGCAAGCAGGTAAGGGAATCGTAGACGGGAGTTAAAAGGATAGTCAACAATGGATGTAGGTAGAAGGGGCTGTGCGCTAGGTATGGCGAGTACAGTGGGAATGGTCGATAAGCGCGCAAAGAGGTATGATGAGAGCTCCTGGTAGTTAAGCGCCAGATCAGAGCCGCTGAGCGCCAAGCTAGGGCTGATAAAGCCGAAGAAAGGCTCCTCCCAGAGCAGCCACTTCGATGTGTTCGGAGCGCTACAAGCGTGGGCAAATATATCCACCATTTCAGCATCAGACCTGCAGCTCGAAGAAGCACGATGCGACCAGACTCACAAGTGAATGCGATCGTCGATGCTCTGCTTCTCAGGGTGCGTGTCGTCGAGCCTGGACGCAACAACAAAATCATCAAAACTGCCACCGACGATTCCGTCGAACTTTGCGCGAAGAAGCGGGACGTCGACCTCCTGCTTTGCGGTGTACGCATGATCGGCGTAGTACAACCACGCCGGCAAACTCGAATACAGGTCGACCTCATTTCCTTCGTCTCCCCAAATGGTAAGGAAGACATGCTTGACGCCGCTGCTGGGATGCTTGATGGCGTTCTGCGATGCTCGGCACGTTGCAAAGGTGAAAGGCAAGGCAGTCCAAAACCGCGACCAGGTCCATGATCCTGCGGCCATCCAGGGCGACTGGTTCGGTCTCAGGTCACGATGCGACTTGATGCGGCTGCTATATGAATCGACACTGGTGTGATAGTAGTCCCAGTAGACCAGCTCGATCTCTTCTGGGATACCCTGCACGTCAGGCGTGGTGTTCGCGTCGTAGTAGCCGAGCAGAGAGTTATTGCGGGCTTGCAAGCAGAATAACATGTCGCTCCAGATCATTGGCTTGAGGCCCATCCTTTTACAGATGGCGTTGACGCGCTGAAGGTGCTCGACAAATATGCGCGTCGGATCCTTGTAGTTACGTTGTCCAAATATGCTGTGGTATCGGCCACGTCCCAGCCCATGCGTCTCATCCATACCCAGATGGACCTTCTTCGTTCGGAAGGGCGACGTGGCCGCCGCGATCATTTTCTCGAGCATAACGTACGTCTCGGGCCATTCGGCAAGCAGTACTTCGGTTGTGTCGCGCAAATTGACGAAACGTGGCCATTGCAGCATCTGTCCCAAGTGCCCTAGTGTTTGAACTGGAGGCGTGCCCATATGAAGTTCGTGGTCAACCATGTTCGTAGTCTAGCTCACCCAACTCGTGTTCACTCACTGCAAGGTATCGCCTCTATACCCAGGGCAAATGTGTAATCGTCGATCTCTCTAAGCTCCGCATCTGTGTATCCTCCCCGCAGGTATCCGAAGAAAGGCTCGTCCGGAATCTCGTAAGTGTCTTCCGTGTACAGCTGACTATACGGGTAGGCGCAGAATGAATTGGAAAGTCAATGCCAGGCGCGTAGAGGAGAATGATTGAATACTCACAGCATGTTGTATCCCATGAGTGCCAGTTTTCGAACAAGGAACTTAACGCTGTCCACGGTGAGCACCCCGTTTCTGCTGCAATCAATCATCGTGCCGAGTGTCTCGACGTTGCACGTCGCCTCGAAACCATGCAAACGCTCGGAAACGAGCGATGTGGCACGGATGTACCATCTCTGCTGCTGATCTTGGTGCTGAGCCGAAGGAGATGAGGGAGAAGCTGAAAGTGATACAGAAATAAGGCCCTCGTAGCAGTCTGCAGCGCCAGCGCCTTCCGAAGAGTAGGGAGCCAAGCAATCTCGCGCGACGCCGAGAAGGTGTCCTAACGCGCGAAAAGCATCGCATTGTCGGGTGTAGCGGACCGTGATAATGAATGGTCTTCCGTCAATTTCATCTCCTTCCCCGAAATTGGCTTCAGCAGTCGTCGCCGACGTGGGAGATGGAGCAAAACTTGGAGCTGAACAGGTGAGGCGGAAGCCCAATGCTGCTCTGCGGTGTACGTTGTTGCTCGGCTGATCAGTGAGCTCATTGTGGCTGGAGATGTCGTCGACTTTCTCGAAACTAGTCAAGCATGAATGGGAAATCCGTGCGTACAATGTCAGTATAGGCCGCAGAACAAGAAAGTATAGTGGAAAAGCCCGGACGTACATCACATTCCAGTACCATCGAGCGCCAACGCCCTGTGCCAATATTCTCCCACCTGGTGCAACACAGCCTGCTGGGATTTGTGCTTCCTCTTCCGTCGCCATTGTACCCCTCACTCTCCTAACATTACCGCTGCCGTTACCTTTCGATCCGAGAGCGAAGCTGTCTGGAAAAAGCTCGTCCTGTGCAAAGGTTACATTTCGCCTGACAGCGAATTTGGCCAGCGTAGCGAGGCCGTCTTGTAGATCTTCCGGTACACAGACAGCCCCGGCTTGTCGCCGCACTGACGCTGGTAGTACGGATTCAGAGGAAAAGGGTGGATTCCATCGGACGGGTATGTGCAACGCGATGCTAGGCAAAGACTGATCGCTGTTGTGACTGTTTCCAGCGCCGTAATATGCATCTAAAGGATGCACCGGCCTGCTGTCAATGGTGTCGATCGTCGAAGCAGAGGAAAGCAACGGATTAAGTCCAAAGAGACGACCGTTCGCCATGCTCATGCCCTCTGCTAGGCCATTGAACATGCCAGCTTTGCCACCTACTGTCCTAGCGCTGCTCGAAGCGCATCGTCCACCAAATTGAGGATCTTGCGCCGCGGAGTCCGGACTGGTGGCATCATTGAGCATCCCCGGGCTGCCACTACCCCGGGCACCAAGCGTGACACCAGATGCTTCGTACAGCGAGAGCCGGGGTACATTTGTGAGGACTTCGACAGGCGAAGGATCGTCCGGAGCGGTCGGTGCCGCCATCCTTTTCCTGCGTGTAGGTCCGCAAGGCTCAATTGCGCGGGTTGTACCTCGGTGTCAGCAACCGAGTTCGCTCAGCAATCTAGTGATGGTGCAATGCCGGGGAGCTTCGGGCGCGCGTCCAACCTTCAGAGATTCCGGGGCAACAATACAGTCCGTCGTCAATCGTGGTCCATCCCGGATCCATGTCTCCTGCGGAGACGCGAGAGGAGCATCTGGAGTTATAGCAGTGATGAGCGCACAATACATCTCACCGCGCGTGGTATGTCTGGATGTAACGTTGTTGATCTGTGCGCAGGAGTGCGCTAATATGCCCAGGCACCTTATGTAATTATCATTGCATCATCATTCACCTCCCAACTATGCGCGTGTCTGTTGGCGGCTACGTACAACGCAAAATGTGTCTAACAAAGTCTAAAGACCAAACGAGCTCTTTTTGGTCCGAGGCATGCCTTGTAGTGTCTGTTTTCAGGAACATCGTGGCCGACAAATCACAAGCGATCCTAGCAGCGAGGGAGGTCTTGCGCTACCATCAAATCGGGAGCAAGCCTGTCAGCCAAGAAGACATAATGTCCCTCCGTTCCAGCGCGCCTGCCGAGTGCGCCCGGTCCACATCACCGCTTCCCTTGCCTCTCAACGAGGTAGGGCTGGCTAGCAAGAATGCGCAGCTGCGCGGGACCGGACTCGGCGTCGGGACCGGCTTTCTGTCCGCGTTGGTCGCGCACAAGTCGCTCCGTCTTTCGCCTAAAGCATCATTACTATCAGGCTTGAGTGTGTATTCAGGCAAGCAGAGGATGTGTTTGTCTCCACGTGCACTCACGCTGAAAATCTCGCTCTCTTTCTCCTTGGTGCAACATTTACATGCGTCAACAGTTAGTGGCTCTTTCGTTGCTTGGTACGGCTCGCGGCAATTCATGGTGAAGAACCTGCGAACCCTCGAGGACCAACTAAGCGACTTGCAAGGATCGTCCAGCAAGTACGCTCTGTCAACGCCATCGCCAGCTGCCCTTGCAAGAGAAGGAGAAGCCATTGGCTTTGATCTTCGGTCGGGTGCTGAGACGCGCTTCGAGGCCGGCACAGGTGGGATGCATGAGTTCACCGACCGTGGGGCGAGCACGCGCGGGGACCATTGAGCATCAGAGCTCGCTTCCCGCATTGGACAGAAAGGATGAACTGCGCCAAGACTTGGTGAGCAGTCAGAACTGCTTTCCAGATCACATTGCCGCTCTTTTCAATCCTTGGGGGCTGGTTTGTGCAGATCTGTGAACGATATTGAGCCTCCCAGCACCTCCGGAGAGCCTCCGCGTCAAGTCAGTCAGGAGCCAGCTGCCACCAAGCTGGCGAGCCAGCGATCAATCTTCTGGGAATATGCAACCCCCAGCCAAATATTTAACAATTACTGTGGAGCTGTGCGACGTCTTATGCAAACGTCACCAGGCGCGTCACGAAGTCTACCGCGCTATTTTCCAAAGCAAACGGAGGACGACAGGCTATAGCTGCTGTGTTAGTCGAAAGCGGTGGCATCTATAAAGCTAGCTGTGGCGTCCCTGACAGGACAGATCATCTCTTCCAGTGCATTCGGTGGTGTAAAAGGCTCGAGCAGCATTGTGGGAGCTACAATCGGTCTGATCGGCTTCGCACGAGTTCACCGCACTTCATACAACAGCAGAGTCACATACGTTCATGGACATGACCTTGTCGTGTGTACATGTCAACAGACAGAGGAAGTGTGAACATTGATTGCAACACGTATCCAATTCGGCATTTCCAATGCAAATCGATTATATGGAATGTCAGCGAAACGCGTCGTCAACCTCACTCAGACATGAGCAAAAAGCAATTGTGAGATTGGGTTCTGCAGATGAATATGCGTGCTGTGGTACAGTAAAAGGATATGCGAATATTACAAGTGCAAAGGTTAAATCGCGGTTGAACATGCTGGCTGTGATGTAGCGCCAATGGGGACCAGCATGGTAAGGTCTCAAGGAGGTCGATGTACTACTCGAGCTCTGCTGGCTCGGCCATCTTGATCGCTTCGATGACTGGCAGAGTAACGACGCATAGCATTAGTACTCTTAATGCTTGTAAGTCTGACATCTATAGCGCCGAAATGGTAGGACTCACAGGCCTTGTAGTCAAAGCGTTTCCCTCCTCGATCCATAAAGGGTCCAGAAAGCAGCCGATCGATCTCGCTGTCTGTCATCCTATCGCCAACCTCCTTAAGCCAGTACCGCAGCTCCGCAGCATCGAGGACGCCATCATCCTTTTCGTCGAAACACGCGAATGCTTCGGAGAGCTCGTGCGCTTCATCCAGCTCGGAAAGATGCGTGCCGAACATGGTCAGGAACTGAGTGAAATTCACACCTGCTGAGGACATTGCTGATGCTTCGGATGTATATGAATCTGCAAATGCGCTGGACATGTACGCGTCCAGTGTTGCTGGCTTTGCATTGATGCCTGCAAAGAGGAGCAACCAAATTTCAGCAGTTGATCGGCCTACACCCCTCGCCCCCCTCCTCCCCCAGAGATGCGATGCTCGCTATCGATGTGACATCACGCGAAAGTACCACGCACCCAGGTTTGTCAGCATCGTCTTTAGGTCCTCTCGCGATATTAACCCGTCGCGATCCTGGTCGACCATGGTGAAAGCTTCCTTGAATCCCTGAATCTGCTTGTGGCTGAACGTGTTGTACACACCCGATGACTGCCGCGGATGGTTGGTCTGCCGGTTGCGTAGACGCGCTGCCGCTGTGCCTGATGCTTGTGCGCTAGGGGAGAGAAAGGAGCCTGGCGCCGCTTTGGCGCTGCTGGGTTGGGACATTTTCGTGTAATGTACGTGTCAATTAATCTCCCGCAGGACTCGATGCTGGCCTCGTGTCTCTTGAGCGTGAAATGCGAGGCTGCCCGAGAGAACCATGTCAAGAAGATCCACAGGAGCAATATGGTACAATCAATAGGAGCTTTCCCTGGTGCACGAGGTGCCGTGTGCGTGTGTATCGCCAGACGGAGCCAGATCACGGATGCTCCGGATCTCCAACAGTCTGGGCACTGCACCACTCACCAGTCACGGCAATACAGTCAAAGCTCTCTATCCGTTCCGCCTTTCAATCAGGCTGCTGGGAAACAGATTTTTGTGTCTCTTATGGTTGGCAATCGACTTCCAAAAGCTCAGCTTGGAGGTAAATCGCACGACACTTGGTGTTCGGTCGACCTACCTGCGGTGTCTGCTTCAAAGGGCGCAGATTGGCAAGACCTTCTACACTGCGAAGCAGCACAAACGCCTGCACGAGAAAAAGCGAGGCCGGCGTGAGCACCCTCAGAAACCGCTTGCCACCATGTCTTTTCTTCCGCTCGAATTGGACGTCAAGGCGGCAACGACGGCAACCTTGCAAGCATCCGTTCAAGCCAAACTCGGGAAGCTCGGGTACGCCTCGGCAGATGATGCGGTGATGGCGGAGTACATCGTCGTCATGTTGGCCAATCGCAAAGGCCCCGAGCAGGTGTCGGACGAGATGAAAGACCTCATCGGCGAGGACTACGACCCGGTTTTCGTCAACTGGCTTTGGGATGAAGCACATCACGTTCTGGGCGGAGGAGAGCCGCAGAATATTCGTAGCGAGCCATCATGTGGTAAGAATTTTTTCCCCTTTGCGTGACCGTCTTCATGAAAGGAAGCTGATGCTGCTTCGCTGTGATTCTCGCAGGGCGCCGACGCTCAAGAACGAGGTCGCCCGTGCCGCAGCGAGAAACCTACTGTCGAGTCGATCGTGGCTACGAAGGAAGAAGTGGGCAGCCTGAAGAGGACATAGAAATACCAAGAAGAAGTTTGTCGCCCGCGAATCCCTCGCGAAGATACGACATGCGATCGGATGGGTGAGTTTCATTTCGGTTTAAGAAGCTTCAACTATTAATGCTCATGCCTGCCTCCCCCTAGACGGACCGCACCACCTCCCCAACGCGAGCTCTTCTCAGCAGCCATGTCGCAAGTTTCTCGGCAGTTGGAGGATCCTCGATTTGGCAGAGGCTCTGGACGCCAGCCTCGAGAGGGTGGCTCAGATTTGCTGCTCCGCGGCGTATCAACTCGGCAAGGGCTTGCGATGGATGATCCAGCTTTCTCATCAGTGTCTCTTGCTCGTTCAGACTTCAGTCATGTCCAGCACACCGAGCCATTCCAACCGCATTCTGATCAGCACAGATGGGGAGCTGGTGAAGGGAGAGTACAGCGATCGCCACCAAGAGAGCTGTTTGGCGGGCCAAGCGGACGCGAGCCTCCGCTTGGGCCAAAGTCAATGCGGCTCGGTGAAGCTGGGCCAAGTCTAGCGAATCAACATCTTCGACAGGCGGCGAAAGAGTCCATCTTCTCCCGTCTACGCGTACCAGACCCGCGCGCTGCCGAATTTGTTCCCAGCAGCAATGGGCATGCAGGCGACAGCCGACCGGCTCCGGCACAACCATCTCTTTTGTTTCGTCTGGATCCACGCGTACCGGACAATGCTCAACTACCCCCAGTAGTGGCGATACCTTCGAGCATGGCTCACAACCTCGATCCTTCTCGGTTCCCTCGCCAACCTTCCGACAAGGGAGCTTGCCGCTATCTGCTTAAATGCACGAATCCGATGTGTCAATACTCTCACCCTACACCATGCCTTGCCAACACGCCACACGAGGAGGAGGCGTTAATGCTCAGTGAGCAGCCGTGTCGGTATGGATCCAGCTGCTCGAACAAAGAGTGCACTCGCAGCCACGTCAGCCCAGCCGTTTCCGTCATATCGACCAAGATCATAACGCAGCCACACTTGCAGGAACAGCAACAGCAAATGATGATGATGATGCTGTGGCAACAGGCACAGCATCAACAACAAGAACAACATGCGCAGCAGCAGCCGCCCTTCGGCGATGATAATGCGGGCAGGCCTCCTCGCTGCAAATATCAGCAGGAATGCACCAATCCGCAATGCGCCTATTCACACTACGACGCGGAAGGCAAAATCGCGCCGAGTCCTGCGCTCTTGCGTCTCTCGCAGGGTGGAAGTAAACCCGGAGGAGCTACAGTGCAAGCGCATGGAAACGAAAACATCGACGCCTCGTCGCGTTCAAAAACGGAGATGATGGACGTCACACTCGACGGCAAACCTTCTGCTCTCGACCGACCACTCGGGGATAAAACTGGCGGCAGGGACGGTGGTGCGCGCCCATGCAAATTTGGCTACTCATGCACGCGCCCGGACTGCATGTTCCTCCATCCGACCGGGCGACGCATCGATGCCACGTCGGCTGTTGCTGAGCCAGGCAAGCCTCCGTGCAGATTCGGTGCGGCGTGTTTCCGAGCCGACTGCCACTTCTCGCACCCGCCCGGCCGAATGGTGCAGGGGCAGGCCTCGCAGACGGTCCACGTCAGCGATCGCCTTGCGAAATTCAACACTCAGGCGACCGTGGGGGAGGTGGAGCGGATCATCCCTGCGACGTCGTGAGGTTCGCTTTGGTATTTCAGTTAGCCGCCCTTCAAAACGACGCGCACGAATTGGCTCGATTGTACCTTTATTTTGCGTCGTCACAAACCATGTGTCACGCAACTTCAGCCGACTGCCAGCCACTGGCCATGAGGATGCATGCAGTGCTATCAAAAAGTCCCTCATCGTCCCGTTGACAGTTTGAAATTTGATACCTGACACAAACATGCTCATCATCATGACTCACGCTCGCCTATGCGAAGCGTATATGGATGCGACTCGCGAGTGATGTGACCCAAGCGTCTGGAGTGGACATTTATATTGCAAGTTGCGATGTGCCCCGACCCCCAATTCCGCGAGACTCAGTATGGCGTACTTTTCTAGTCCTGTCGCCTTGCTGACTATCTGGCTTGCTCCGGTCAACGGGTTTCCATCACATCCGTCCTCTGCTTCTCAGTGTCCGGTACGCTGCTATGTATGCTAGCTAATCCTTGCGCGTCGTGTTCACGAAGCGAAGAGATGCTCGGACTGCAGAAGACCATCCCGGTAATGAAAGTCACGTGTGCTATGTTGAAGCACTGGGAAGACGCGACGCGTGCCGCGCGTCCAGTGTCCACAACTGTGCACACATATACACACCGCTCCGTACTTTTCCCTCCAGCGATTCCCGTCTTCCACTGTCGAGTGGCGATTATTATTAATAGATCGTACAATGGTGTACATATCGTACTCAATGTCCACGTTAGCAAGAGTGTGATGTGTCATGATTATACTCTGACACTGTACGTTCGTACACCATATCTGTACTAGCAGGGCATGAACTGTCTCGGGCTTCACGTTCTATACTGATCGTGGAATCGGTCAGCTCAATCTCCCAAGGTCGGGTATGACTGTCGTCAGGCCCTTCATCGCCTGTTGATTGAGACCAAGCAAGGGTCCTGCCCCCGAGCAGCGCGTGCGAGCCTGTCTTTCACCGACACAATGGCCTTCTTCGGAGGTGATGACCCAGAGGTCGCCAAGCTGAAGAAATTGATCGGGCAGAAAGGTGAGCAGCACAAGGCAGCTTCAGGGTATCTGTTGCAAGGCTGCTGACATTTTCACCCTCATGTCCAAGACTTGACACTGTCAAACGTCGAGTCTGAAAGGAATAGCCTTGTGGCACAGCTTGCCGAAGCCAAAAGCAGGGCACACGAGGCTTTGGCCAAATTGGCGCATGAAGAAGAACGGTCTTTGAATCTCGATCGTGCTCTGGCCAAGACGAAAAGCGACCTGGAAGCCTCGCTGCTCAAAAGCACCAACCTTGCCTCCGTCCTTGAGGCAGCAAAAGCAAGAGAGGCCGAAGCACTGAAACGCGACAAACTCAGCGAACGAGAAAAGGAGCGCTTCGACTATGGGCGCAATTTGGAAGTGGAACAAGAGCGCAAAGTGCTGGAAGACAGGGTCAAGAGCTTAGAACGGCAAGTGCAAGAGAAAGATGAGGAGTTACGGAATAGCCAATATTGGCCCGTGCAAGGTTCAAGAGCTCGTAGCGGTACAAGAGGCGTTGATCCAGCGGCCAAGTTGCTTGCATTGGAGAATCAGCTTCTCACACTCGAGTTCGAGAACGAAAAGCTACGCAAAGCCACATCCGAATTACCAGTTCTGCCGCCAGCTCGTGCGCCTATGGCATCGCCTGCAGGGAAGCTCCCACGCGGGCGACGACCACGCTCTTCCTCCGTTACTGGCGCCTCATCTCTCGGCGTCGGCTCATCCTCGGATCTACATTCTATTCGCGTGGCCGGCGAGCTCGAGAGCCTGCGTACTACGCTTGCGGAAGTGCAGTCCGAGCTGGAAGTCGCAACTGGTAAATGGCAGAAGGCTGAGAAGGACAAGATGAAGGCCGAGAATGAAGCGATTGCCGCGGAGCGCACGGGCAAGAAGCGGGTAGACGAGGTCAAAGAGGAGCTTGTAGAGTGCAAGATGGAGCTCAAGTGGCGAATTGAAGAGCTTCAGGATCTGCACAAGGAAAAAGACCTCTTGAAGGAAGAGTTTGAGACGGTACAAATGCTGCACACACGGCAGAACAGCTCGCACAGCGCAGGGGCAGCAGAAATGAAAGACTTGCTGTCCAAGGTTGCGGCTCTGGAACAGCAACTTGACGACAAGGAAAAACAGCTCGAGCGCGCTTCAGCCTATCTCCTCACTGCGCAAGACCGCAACTCTGACCTTCAAGCCCAGGTTGCTCGTTCGGAGCCTCAACCGGCCGAGTCAGCAGCCGAATCAGCAATGACTCTTAATACTCAGCCACCTTCTCTTTTCACATCCTCATCTAGCTCCAGTCTCAATACGTTTGCTGGCGCCAGCAACGATCGGGCAATTCGGGACCTCAAGCGTCAGCTTGCATCACGAGAGCGCGAGCTCGAGGCACTGCAGGAATCCCTGAAAGAGTCAGAGGACGCCCTTGAGAAGGCACAGGCCCAGCTGGAAGCGAGGGTGAACAGCGATGTCGATGCAGAGGGCGTTCAGGGCCTCGTGAGCTCGAATGAACTCGACGGCCTCCGCGAACAGGTTGCGCGGATGCAGGCCGAATCGCAACACCTGCAGCATATGCTTGACACAGCCGAACGCGAGCGGGACGCTGCGAGGACCGAGTTAGTCCAACTTCGCTCCGCGAGCGAGAATACAAGTGTAAACAAGGATGAGCTCGAACAGCTCGAGTCCCAGGTGCAGGAGCTGATGACCGAGCGAGAGCAGGTCCGTTCTCAGCTCCGCGAGGCGAATCGTGAGTCAAATGCGAGGGTCTATACTAGCCGTGGTATCGTGTTTCTTACCAGAACACTGCTTCCTCTTCCTCGCGCAGGTGAAATCGCGATGCTTAAAGACGAGTTCGGGGTGGAGGTAGGCGACAACGGGACCGTTGCGAATGCAGTCGCATCCGAAGAGGACGCAGAGGGGACCGATACTTTGAAGGCGCAGCTTGCAACCCTCAGCGAGCACATCAGCGCCGCCGTGGAAGAGCGAGATGCGGCGATCATCGCTAAAGGTGCTTTGGAGGCCGAGCTCACCGCCATCAAGTCAACGTGCGAGTCACATGTGTCAGAGCTGCAGACTCTCACGAACTCCATCGCCTCTCTGCAGGAGGATCTGCAACATCAAAAGGCAGAAGCTTCAGAGGCGATGACTATGGCGAATGAGAAGCTAGAACAACAACATATTTTGCTCAAGGCTGTCAACGAGGAAAAGGATCGGCTCCTTGACGCTATCGATCACTACGAATCCGTCGTGCGAGCGAAAGACGACGAAGTCGACCGGCTTGGGCAAGCTCTCAAGGTCTACGATGCCGAAGCTGCAGCTCGTGGCAGCGACGATGCAGTGACGCGAGAAAAATTGCATGAAGAGATCGAGAGGCGCGATAACCAGATTGCAGACCTGTTGCAGACTCTGTGGAAGCGCGAGGACATGATGAAAGTGAGCAAGCGCAAGCTTCACACGCTCGCTGATGCTCTTTCGACTACCATGGTGTTCGGCACGGACAGCGACTGGTCGATATACATGGGTGGTCAGTCGGTGGTAGACATCTCTGTCAGCGACACGCTGCGCCCTGATGATAGCGTCGAACGCGAGTTTGAGGAGAATCTCCTGGACGAGATTGATAACATTCGGAACACCTTCGACCATCTCGAGCGTATGGTAGAGCTTCAGCGTGCGGAGATGGAACTGAAAATCAAGTCGCTCGACGCGGAGCTTCAGGAGCAGAAAGAGGTCGCAACGCGACTTCGACAGGATGTAGCAAACGTCATCGCAACGAATGAGTCCGCACAGGCACAAGCTCTCGACGCGCAGAACACGTCCGATCTGAATCGGAGAGCTTCGAAAGCACTGCACCTCTTCCGAGATTTGCAGGCCAAGCAAGCTCAACTGGTGGACGTAGAAAGCAAACAGCGAGCTGTCGCAGAGGTCAAGAGCGAAATGCACAAGACAAAGCAATTGCAGAATGCAGTCCATCGTCATGCAACCCAGCAATCCGACACGCACACCGCTTGGAAGCAACTTCTCAGCGACGTACCTTGTCTATCGGACCACATCGACTCCTTGTTAGTCCCCACTGGGGCAGGTGCCGAAGAGAAGCATTTCCTGACTCGCATTCGAGAGCTGGAGGCCAAGCTTCTCCGTCGCGTGGAGCAGATCGGCCTTGAGCAGTTTAAGCTGCGTCAGGTAGAGGCTGAGCTGCATCGGGTCAAGACCCAACTTGAGCTATCACAGAACGATGCGCAAGAGAACGACGAGGACCTAAAAGCTGCTCAATCTGATATTGTAGATCTTCAACAACGCCTGGCTAGCTCGGGCCACGATGCACAAGAGCAGATCGAATCACTCAACGTACAATTGGAAGAACGGGAGAAAGCCGTTGCCGCCATAAGGCTGCAGTATGAGCAAACTTTGACAAACGTATCGCAGCTCACAGAAACATTGGAGTCTGCGCAGGCGTGCATTCAAGATCTACAGGCGGGTAAGGAAGCTGCCGAAGGAGAGCTTCAACACCGCGTCGGCGCACATGTGGAGATTGAAGCCAAGCTCACCTCCCTTCGGGAAAAAGAGCAGCAACTTCAATTCAGCTTGACACGTTCTGAAGAATCTATCACGGCGCTGCAGAGTCAATTGGACGCATTGTCTCAATCCAAAGAGCAACTTCTAGCCGAGAACGGCTCATTGCAAATGGCAAAGGAGGCGGCTGAGGCCGATGCCAAAGTTGCGTTAGAGTCCCTCGTCCTGGCTCAGCAAGATGCCACCGCCGCTCAGCGTGCCCTGGAAGAAGTCAAGGCAAGCAGCGAAGCCGTCCGTCAGCACCACGCAGAGGCTTCCTCAACTCAGGAAGAGCTTAAGACCCAGCTTGACAGCATGCGTGCATCTCAGATGGCCGCAGAGGCCGCGAGGGAGGCGGCAGAGACTGCGCAGCAGGTTGCACAGTTGCAGCTTTCTGATGCCGAGGCGCGCCTTCTCCACCTGGAACAAGCCCATTCTGAAGAGAAGCTGAAGCTCTCTAAATCGATTGAAAGGCTGGAAGCGGAGGTGCGCGCCCTGGGTGAGCTGCAGGACAAGATCGCAAGCTTACAAGCCGAGCAAGAATCAGCGCCGCAAAGGATAAACGATATCGTGGGCCAGGCTGTCGCTGAAGCAATTTCAGCCGAGGCAGAGAAGAGAAAAGAAGCTGCCGCTGAGCTTTCCTCTGTCCAAGCGGCACTAGTCACGGCGCAGGCTGAACACTTACAACTGCGCTCCTTTGTCACAACACGGGAGAATGAATTGGCGGACCTCAAGTTCCGCTTGCAAGAGTCAGACGAGAAGTACTGGAACACCAAAGAGGAGCTCGCCACGCTGCAGGAGAGGGAAGAGCAGCTCCAAGAGGGGCAGCAAGACCTCGAGCGTCTCCGGAAGGAGCTTGGTGGCCACGAGCGACTCATCACTGATCAACTAATTATGCGTGAAGTTCTCGAGAAAGAGTTAGGACAAGCGGAAGCAGACCTTTTGAGCGCCAAGGAGGCGCTTGAGGGAGCAGGTACTGAGAGGGCGAAGCTGTGAGTTTGATTCAAATGGCAATGTCGATTGCAGGCCCTGACACCGGTCCTTCGCATTTGTAGAGCTTCTGAGCGCGACGAGCTTGCCTCGCACTTGAAGGAAGAGCAGGCTCAGAAAGCCGACATCCTGGAGCGTATCAGCATCTTGGAGGCCGAGCTTGAAGAGAAGGCCAACGAGATCGAGGAAAACGACACTCAGGTGAGCCCCCTCTCCACTGATATACTTGATAGGCTATTGTTCACGTATACATCTTCCTTCAGGTCTTCGAGCTCAAGAGGGATAACAAAAAGCTTATGAGCAAGGTGCGCCTGCAGGACGAGCGCATTAGACAGCTCATTGCGAGTAGCACCAGCGCCAGTGGTAGTCATGCTGGTGGATCAACGAGTATTGCAAGTGCAAAAATCCGCAGCGGTGAGGTCACGTCAAGCGTGGCCCCCGTGACAGGACGCAAGCGCAGCAATCCGGACGAAGCGCAAAATTCACACCAAGCGGAAACGAATGGCGAGCCAACCGTTCGTGCTGTCTACATGCCGAAGAGCCCTTCCAAAAATACCGCTACTCATCGGAAGCAGGGAAGCAGCAGCGGCAGCAGTAGCGCCGCCCGAGTCGAGCGTAAGCACAGACCAATGGAAACTTCGCAGCCGGCGACACTTGGCCGCACAGCCTCAGCTGGCGTCGAAGTACAAGTGAGCTGTGCGAGTTCGCCGGTCAAAGGGAACAAAGACCCCTTCACGGCGCCTGCACCAACGACCATCAATACTGCAGCGGCACTGAGCGCCAAGAACCCAAATGCTACTACCATCAGCGCCACAAACAGTCTGGTCGCTTGCGAAAAGCAAGATGCCGTGACGATGAGAACGCCAGAGATGGATCGGAGCTTACGAAGTGGTGCCCAATCAGCAATAGCAGCAAGCGGCAAGAGCCCTTATGAAGTGCAGACTACGCTTTCCTTGGCAGCTTCAGCTGGCACGCATGCACTGCGCGCAAGACTAGCCATGGCTCGAGGCACCGGAAGGGGATGAGAGCGACGGACGCTATGTCTCGGGGACCCAATTCTCCACACCGACATCATGACCTCTCTTCGTCCGGGCCACGGCAAAGCGTCGCACGGGCATGTATCATACCATATCCAGAATTTCCTACATCCCTTTGAAATTCTTCCTGAAACTTCTCACGGCCTTTTATCTTGTCTAGAATGCCAAGATCAACCCTTGAGGAACTTGGCGTGCCAGTGCACGTGCTCAGCGGCAAAGGTGGCGATGAAGTAGTCTGACGGGGAGCATAAAGTACGTGAGCAAACCAGAGTGTCAGCCATTCACTGCAGGTATATCTTCGAAGGAGTGGATCAGGAAGAGTATGGACGCACAGCTGTGATCGTACCCATCCTGCAGTCGGATCGAAATGCGATCCGCATCAAAGCCATTGCTCATCGCGACCTTGGCAAACTCCTCCACGCGCAGCTGCCCCTCCTTGGCAAAGTTGTCAGCCAGACCGGAGTCAATGAGGATGTTGACATCCTTCCTTTTGTCTATGGGTACTTGGGCCAGCAGCAGCATCGAGTCGTACGCCTCGCCTTCCTTTACACCCCCCTGGAGGTAGCCCTCGAACGCCTTCTTGCCCCAGTTACACTGCGTCGGGTTGCAGATGGGTGAGAAGGCACTGCTTGAGCGGAAAACTCCTGGATTCCGCAGGTAGAGAGATAGAGCGCCGTGACCCCCCATCGAGTGGCCAGTGATCGACCGTCGGGAGACATCCTGCAGAGCAAATGAATATTAGCCAGGAATTTGTGCAAGCACCGGATGCTTTACACGGCCACTACACACAAGCGGCAAGCCTGCGACTTTGAGTGCCTGTGGCAGCTCTTTCAGCACATATTCCTCCATATTGTAATGTTTGCTCCACGGCTCCTTTGTGGCCTTGAGGTAGAATCCAGCGCCGGATCCAAAGTCGTAACTCTCATCCTCTCCCTCGATCTTTGCGCCTCGCGGCGATGTATCCGGCAATACGATCGCGATACCCTCTTTGGATGCAGCTTCGAACAGTGTTGGGGCTTTTTGGGTTGCGTTGTCCTCGGTGCACGTTAGGCCGGACAGGTAGATCAGTACGGGAGCCGGTTTGGAGGTCGAGGCGGTGATGGGTACGAAGACGTTGAAACTTGCCGGTAGCCCTCCGAGCGCCGAAGAAGATTTGATGGTATACTTATACAAAATACCGTCGAATCTGCAGAAAGTGAAGGGAGACGAATAAAAGGCACGTCGTTCAATTTCCCATCCGCACGGACAAGAGGGTATCGCATCAAGCGATAGAGCCCTCTCGTGTGGACCACCCACACCTTGTTTGAGTTTTTCCTTTCGAGTCCGGACATTTTGACGGAGAGTGGATATCTTTCTCTCTGTTTCTGAAGAGTGCCGACTTCCTTGGCAGTGTTTGATTGAGAAGGAGTGCGAGATGTGGTGCGTAGACACTATGTAGTGTTCAGGACGTTGTAGAAGACGAGGTGGTCATCTCGCAATTTTGATATGTCGGTCGGTCGGAAAGCGCGGCGTCTAGGGCGGAACTGGAGCGATTTCGCGGGAGGCCCGTGCGCATAACATCCTCTCGAGCAAATGCTGGTCACGTGCTGTTCCTTGTGCGACGGGACGCGTTCATAGTAGATCGACGCGTCAACAACCGCCAATCGACCGAGCGAGCGATTCTAATGAGTAACGAGCATGATCACAAGCACTTCAACGTCATCCATAACCTTTGGTTGTACCTCCATTCTCCAATGCAAGGCTCTTCTTCCATTAATTCCCTCACAAAGAGAGGTCGCCTAGAACCTGGCCCTCGCCTTTATTGCTCTGGTCAGGATACGGGGCGACAGCACTATCTAGCGCTGGAAGATTCAGCCTACCAGTCACTGTGAGAAAATAGAAGACATTCAGGATGTCGGCGAAGCAGGACGAGAAGATCAAGGTGAGCCATTAAGCGTCCAATCCATCGGTATCACTGCTTGTGCTGATCCAGTCGCCTCTCATATGCCATCCAGATCACGAGCTCGGCCGAGCTGCACTCGCGCTTTGACAGTCTGCGCCTGGTTCTCGCCGAGCCAGAGACAGAAGACACATGGGCTCGCCTAGACAAGGCGCTCTCGCAGCTCGAGCTTGTCACCAAGGGAGGAGGGTACAAATTTGAGGACTATGTGGCGCTGATGAAGGACAAAGAAATCAGTCGACCCATTAACAATTCAGTACGTCTGTGCCGAGAGCCAGAGCAAGTGTCAAGTGCAAGGGGATTGACGGCTTTTGCTTGCAGCTTTTATCGGAACGGACGCGCATCTCGGGGACAGCAGCTGATCTGCTCAACAGTGTAGCGCCTCGGCTAGCCGATCGCTTCGACCCCCTGATTCCCGTCTTCCTGCCAGCCTTGCTTCAACTCTGCGCGCGGACGAACAAGGTAGCGCTCAAGCGAGCTCAAAAGACGCTCCTGCTCATCTGCGCATACTGCCGTCTGCCTTCCTCCTTGCTGCCCTTCTTCCGCGAGGCGGCAAAAGACAAGGTACCCAGCTTGCGTGCAGTTGCGGTCGAGTGCACGCTCGCCTTGGTGAATGGCATGGGCGTCAACGGCAGCGAAAAGGATCAGGAGAGGCTTGGCAGGAGGGGGGTCCCTGACGCTGTCGAGGCGATCCTCCGGTCTGGAGCGACGGATGCGAGCGTAGAAGTGAGGAGCCTTAGTAAAAAGCTTTTCGGAGCATATATGGCGAGCATGCCCGAGCGAGTGGAAGCGTGAGTGCAGCCGCGCTTCCGTCCACGCATTCTATACCCAGCTGACATATGTCCGTTTTTATCAGCTTCACCGCTCCTCTCACACCAACTATCAGGCGCTATTTGGCTCTCCCAAAGACGGGTGCACTCAAGCCAGCGATCCTCCAGCAGTCAAGCCACTCCAGCGCATCCACATCATCAGGTAGCAGCAGCGATCACGACCACTCCCAGCCGTTCCCAATGGCCGTGCCGCCTTTGAAGATCCTGAAGCGCTCTGCTTCGGCACAACAGTTTCCTCAACAGAGTTCTCAGCGCCATGCAGATGGGTTTACAGTCGAGCCGGATCCCTTCAGCTCCGCTGTCCATTACACTGGTGTCTCGGGATCTAGTAGTGACCCCTTCCACAATGTACAGCAGGCGACGACTGCGCCGTCTTCTGCTGAGGGCATTTCGGCATCGCGATCGATGAGCGATGGCTTGTCGCGGTCCAACTCTCTACACACCAGCACGGCCAGTAGTAGTAGCAGTCGCTCCAATCCGTTTACTGCTTCCATCGCTGCGTCCTCGTCGTCGAGGAAGGTATCTTCGGGCGCAGCAGCGGCGTATCAGAGGAATGCAGCGATGCTCGCGTATGCGAAAGCGTGGGGCAGCATGTTCCCCCTCGCTACTTCCTCGTCGTCGGCTTCGGCTGCGCCGGCAGAGAGCCACAAGCGCGAGAGGACCACTTCTGCCACGTCCTTAAACAGACACGAGCATTTGCCTCAGCAGCAACACCTCCATCACTCTCACCACCGGCATCGTGATCAACACCTCTCACACCTTGAAAGCGAAGACCGGTCGGTTCCGATGTCCAAGAGCTTAGGCCAGCTTCATCGAGAGATCGATGAGCACGCTGCAACCCTGGAAGTTCGCTCGACCGAGTCGCTTTCAGCTTCCATAGGCCCTGGCCCGGTGATCTCGGATAGCCCTTTTGCGCCATCCGAAAATCCTACACAAGCGAACGTGACGGTGCCCATCACACCTGCCAATCCAGAATCGTCTGCACCCGTGCCCGCCACACCACGCTCGGCGCCTAGCGCTGGCGTGGCAGAGCGTCTCGCGCAGAAGCAGGAGGAGTTCCTCCGTCAGAAGCAGGAGCGCGCTCGCGAGGCGGAGGAAGTAGAGAAGATGCGCCTGGAGACACAAGCGACTGCTGGCGCAGCTGCGGCTGTTGCTGCTGCCATCGCAAAAGCGCTTGCTACGGCGCCGCCGGCTACGCCTGGGTTCGCGGGGAAGGGAGGCGCGAAGCGCAGGCAAGCGCCGCCGATGGCGGTCGAAAAGCCACAAGGAACGGCCAAGAAAGCTTCCAGAGTGCTCGTTGCTGCGCCGACACCTGCTAACCTAAGCGCTGCGGTGGCGCCGCCGGCGGCTCCTCGCAATGCCAACGATCTACTGCGCTCTGCGATCAGCAGGGAGGTGAAGACTGAACCCAAGCCTGCTGCTCCGAGTAGTGCTACCACATCCAAAGAGAGTGGGGATGGTGATGGCGCAGCCAAGGCAGCAAGCAAAGGCACTACGAAGTCCTCTGCTACTTCTGCTACTGCAACCCACGCATTCAAGGCAGGCCCCGCCTCTATGCCGCCCGCCAAAATATTCAAGCCGAACACATCCAACATTGTGCACGCGAAGAAGATGGCAGCAGCCGCGGCCATCGTCCCAAAACCTCGCGTAGGCACCAAGTCTTCCGACGCTTCAAAGTCTCCAAGATCTCGAAAGACCGCCAGCTCAACCACCATGAAGACGAAAGCGCCGTTGCCGGGCGTTGGCAAGGCTTCCACGAGCAAGCTTGCTCGTCCACCACTTTTGACGCAGAAGAAGATCGCTTCTCAGCAGTCATCAGTGACGAAGACGACGGGGGTGACGACGCAAGCGAAAGCGAAGGTCCCCGTTTCTGCCGGCGCAAAGCTGACTGAGAAAGCGGCAACCACTGCTGCTGCTCCAGCCAGACGACCACTGACGGCACCGACGAAGGCAAGCCTTGCGAGGCAAGCTGCGCCAGTCGGAGCAGCGAAAGCACCAGCACGGCGCGCTGCAGCGCCGAGATCGACTGTAGGTGCAAAGGCTACCAGATCCGTTGGCAGCAAGTCCATCGCGAGCCAGCCTCCGTCGCACAAAGCCCCACCGCAGCCAGCCTCGCACGCTCAGAGTAGCTCGCAGGCGGAGCGGAAATCGTCAGTACCGCAGGCAGCGCAAGAGCCTACACAGAACACCTTCGATTCTGACCGTCTAAATGCCACTGCGGAAGAGCAGTCAGCTCAGCCCATGTCCGGCACGGAGTCCACGCCTGGCGTATCGACCAGTTCTGGCCCTGACGAAGTGTTGCCGGTACAAGAAGTCATCTGCGACGAAGGCGCGGCTTCGCAACCAGTACAGCCAGACTGTGGCCAAACAGACGAATGCGTTTGCGATGATGCGGTGAATTTCGAGCTTGATGAAGCGCGGCAAGACGTCCGGACTCAAAATGAGGCATGTGTCAGGGTTGTCGACAAAGAATTGTCAGTCGGCCTTGCGGACGAGACGGAGCAAGTTGGGCAGGAGGAAGCCGAATCAACCTCCGTTGACTTCGAGCTCGGCGAGGAAAGTGTTCCCGCTGTTGAAGGAGGATTCGCACCTACGATGAAGGCAGAAGCGATTGCTGCACTGGATGAAGGACACCAGCCAGCAGCTGCGAAATATGTCCAAGAGCAGAGTGATGAAGAAGTATCGGCGGCGGACGGCTCGGTTATTATGCTAGGTGCAGAGGAGGAAGGAGAGTCTCCGGAGCTACCGACACCAGGATCAGACGAGGCACTGATCTCTGACGTAGCAGAGGACGTTGGCCGGGAGACATCAGGAGAGCACCTTCAAGGGGAAGCGGTGCTGTCGGGTGAGCACATCGAGGTGGAAGTGGAGTCATTGCCGGCGCCAACCACGATGGGGGACGCCTCTGCATCGCCCATTCGTAAGATCCTCACTCGATCAGCGGCGAACAGCCCAGCGCTCACTCCTTCTCGTGCATTGGGGTCGATTAATCTGAACACGCGCGTTTTGTCTCCGCAAGACAACAGCAGGGAAACTTCGCCCAGTAAAATCTGCTTGTCTGCGCGAAAGTCCTTGCGCAACAGCGCCAAGAAATTCGCGTCGCCACGACGAGTCCTCAGGCGCAGTGAGGCTCCTGATCTGGCCAGCTCTGACGGCCACATGCTACTTGAGCATGAGGAGGGAGCAAAGCAGCTCGTTTTCGGCGCTTCCGATTTCGATGACCTCGACGAGGACACGTGCGCTGAGGACGATACGATCATTCTTCAACCCGGGTTGCGTGTGCACTAGACGCTCTCACTTCTTCCCATACTATAGAGATTTTTCAGCATTGGTCGCAAATTCCATATTCATTGTCTTCCCTGAATGAATGCTGTGCGATTAGAAGATGCGCCTGACATATGCTTTGGAAGTGTGACAAGTCTATTCATGCAACGTGAACCAGGCGTCTCTCGCTTCCACGGCTTCGAGCCTGACCTTGCGGCGGGGGTCATCCACGCCCGTTCCGGTCCGAGCGAGAGCCCGTTGGACACTAATTCGATGCGGATGCAAAGCGAGATAAGGCAGACCTCGCGCCAAGGCGGCCAAGCATCGAAGAGCTGCCACGCGACTTGCCTACCGCAAAGTAAGAAAAGAAGTTAGTCAGTTTGACGGCAAGGAAGAACGTAATTTGCGCTGCTCACCTCTAGTGGAGTCTGCTGGGGATCAATGACAGCCAGCAGACGCGAGATCAGACTGCCGATATGATCTTCCGCAAGCGTAAGCGCAAGGAAAGTGTTGCTGGCTTTGGCGTTGAGATTTGCGTGTGCTCCCGCTGCGACCCTCCTGGTCATACTTTGGACCTCTTCCTCTTCTACCCGCCTTTTCTGGATGTGTGCTGCGATGATGGCGACGGCGATCGTATTGGCTGCATTTCCGCGAGTCTGGGCGTCTGGCAGGTTGAGCGCCTGGATGAGAAGCGGGAATAGTTCGCGAAGCCGTTCTTGTGTGGTCGCTTTGGGCATATGCGGTAACAATGCAGTGAGGGCGATGAGGTAGACGGACTGCTTCGACGCTCTTGTGCTTGGATCTGACAAGCTCATGTTTGTGCGGTAGCCGTCGATGACTTTGGGAAGCAACACAGAGAACAGGCGCTGCCTGTACAGCAACCGGACGGTGTGCCCATTGGCCTTGGTCAGAATGTCAGAGTCCTCCTTTGCCAATATATCGAACGACCGAGCAAGCTGAGGACCGATAGAATCATCTTCGCACAGTGCGATGAGGTCCATGAGCTTCTTGTCGAAGTCCTTGCTATTGCGAATAGAAAGCCCCTTGAGGATGTATAGCCAGCATCGAAGGGACTGTGCTCTGCGAGGTGCTCCTGCAGCTCTGACTTGCCTGTCAAAGAAGCTCTGCAGAGCCTGGGATAGGACTTGGGGCAGTGGATCCGCGGCGTGCTTGTTGATGGCGCTAGCGAGCGACAATGCGCATACGTCGAAATGCAGAAGAGAGCGCGCGCCATGTAGTTGATCCAGCTGGCGTTCGACCCATGGCAGAAGTTCGCCTCCAAATGGAAGAGGAACATCCTGTCTAAAGGGGATGATGATTGATGCAATCAAATACCACATATCGCGTTGCGCATCGTCTCTGGAAAGCGGAGCAAAATCAGTTTTGGGTACGGAACCATCCTTCTTTGTCCGAAAACGTGGTTGCTCCAGCAGCTGCTCGAATTCCCCTTGTTCGATCGCCAGATAGACTTTCCTCGCCAGCTCAATCTGCTTTTCAAGACTGAGACTGCGTGAAAACAGCATGAGCAACGCTCCGACGTCACGATTGAGTGATGCATCGGCGGCAACAGCCGCTATCGCTGTATTGGCCGAGGGTTCGAGAATGTGCGACAACATCGGCATTAGCAGTCTTGGGATGCTTGCTGCAGCGTATTTGCCCAAGTCGCGGTCTCCGCGTCTTTCTTTCTCTCTTGTGATGGTGTACAATGCGCTGAGGAGTCCACGGGCATAGCCGACGTTGGCAGTGCGGTGTTGCTCCGTGTTGCATGGACGCATGACGGCGAGATCAAACTTGGTCAAAAGCTTGACGATGAGAATGTCGAAGAGGCTTGACTGCGTGCCGAGACGCGCTAGCGCACCTAGCGAGTGGCGGATAGCGGTACGCTGTCTGATTTCTGCTGGCGAGAGCGCGTGCAACCGCGGCTGGGTAGCCAGGGTAGGAACAGCGTGGTCCATCTGCGTATCTCCGCTTCCATCCGAGTCGAATGCGCTCAGCTGGTCCGGCAATTTGCCGAACAGAAGTGGAAGAGTCGTTGTCTCCAGCACCTTCGCATTGATTTTCGCGACATCCATGAGTGCATCCATTGCTAACCTGCGAACCTCGTCTAATCCTGCGCCAACGATCCCGCCTTCTTCTCCCTCTTGCCATGCGTCTGTGACAAGGAGCTCGTTAATAGCTTCCGAAAGATACCCAATCTCTTGCAAAGTGAGAAAATCATCGATGTGACAAACCTGAACGAACGCAGCGAGCGCATTGGCGCGGTAAGAGGCCGAGCGGATACCGTTGTGCAGTGCAGCGAGGATAGCGTTCCGAAAGCTGTCAAGCGGCTTTCGATCCGTCTCGTAACTTCGCTGTGGAAGTGACGTGGCGGCAGACCAAAAGTATCGCAGCGCATTTGTTGATGATGCAGCTGAGACGGCGAACGCTAATTTCAGCTTCGAGCTATCGTCTTTGTGGGTGGCATCTTTGGTTTGCCTCGCAGTTTCTTGTCGGCCAACACCATCACCACCTCCATTCCCTGCATAGCTGACGCGCACGGATCGGAGCAAAGTGGCAATGTGACCAAGAATCGGCGCACGAAGCGAGATCTCGTCCGGGTCTTTAAACATTTCCAGCAGTCTCTCGAAAGCGCCATAAAGCCCAAAATAAGATGTGCTCGCGCCTGCGCGGATGAGACACGCAACGATACTTGCGGCCGGCGCGGCGAGCACCTTTTCGGGGCTTTCAAGCTCCACCAGCATCTCCGCCATGATCTTTGGCGCGAGTCCAGTGGGCGGGTCGACTGGGTCCGGGATGGTGTACAGGCATGCGAGCATACTGACAAGCGTCTCTTGTGCTGCCAAGCCTGTCTCCTTGTCTGTCGCGTGCAAAATCTCGATCTTGAGATTCTCCCACAGCGCCTTTTCATGTGCTTGCACAGCCGCTCGCCCGTAGATGGGGAACGCCTCGCGTAATGTATCGAGCGTGTCGAGCTTCGCAGCTCCGCCCGTTGCTGATAGCTTCTCAAGCAGCAGAGGCATGGCGTGCGGCGCGAGACGAGCATTCGCGGTCATGCATCCGCGGAGTGCAGCTTTGAGGTCTGCGCTCGTGATGCCGTACGGATCGTCGGGTGGTGGGCGGAATGTGATGGGAAAGTAGCAGAACGTGATGTCAAAAAAGGCCTCGACAATGTCTCTGTTTTCCTCCCTTTCCAATAAGTCTGCAAAGTCGATGAGCAGCACACGGTCGGTTGCGAAGAGGAGCATCAAGTTTCGCGGATCTTTCTCGCCTTTAGCAAGAGAAATGTACCCGCGAAGGAATTTTGCGCCCAGCGAGCGAAGTGCATGAGCGCGGTGCCGTGCGACGAGTAAATCAAGAAGCTTGAAAATGAGGAAACGCAGAGCTTGCGGGTGGTCTGTCGGCTTCACATGTTCGATCAATCTGTACCGTCAGAAGAGACTTGGAAGTGAGCCAAGCACTTTTGATGTGCGAAATTATGCCGATCGTGAACTTACGCTTCTGCGACCGTCCTGGCAGCCTCTGATCCGCAAGAGTCCAGGCAGATTAGGCGCTGCAACGCCACCAGTCCAGCAGCAAGCATCTCGCTTCCTCGGGGTACTAGCCCTCCTAGCCACCGCTTGTCTCCCTCGCGAGCACCACCTTCGGCCGCCTGTCGGGACCATCCAGCACTGGCCGGCGTTGTGCTCGTAGACGCATTGAGTTTGCGCGCAATCTCTGCAGCCACGATCTCCCCATCCTCGAGCTTAGAGGAGAAGAACGTGACCAAGGTCAAAATAGCTTGCTTATCAAAGAGCGGCTTTCCGTTGACAATTTCCCCGGCCTCTGTACTTGACGCCTCCGACGTGGGCAGCAGGTCTTTGACGGGAGCAAATGTCGTCACGACGAGGCTGAGGAGCTGTACGGCCAAAGAGCGAATCTCCGGGTTGTCACTAGTGAGACTGTCCCGCATATGCTTAATGAGGTCGAGCAGTGAGATGATGCGGCGTTCGACCGCCGTCACAACTGGGCTCGGGAGTTCATCTGGCGGAAGGACCGAGCCGGCTGAGGAACCCTGGGTCGATGGAGGGATCAGATAGGTGGATATTGACTGGTAGGCTTCTTGCCGTATTGAAGTCGCATCTATGGGAGAGGCTGAAAGAGAGTCGCTCGTGGACATGGTGACATCTCTAGTCAAAGTGCTGGTGCCGCCTTGCAGATGGCCAGAACTGGCATCATGTGCGTCAGCTGCCGGCGGTATCGCGGATGCTGGTGTTGCCTGCCACAGCGGCATGGCGGTTGGTTTCACACTGATCCTTACGCTTGACAGGGTGCGCTTGTCAAGCAGTGCGGTAGTTACCGAGCTTCTTCGAGTACGTTGCTCAGGATACGCTGTTGACTGGCTTGTATCTGCCACGCTGTAGCGGATTCTTCGCCAGCCGATCATAGGATGTCGCCTGCCCCAGAGTGTTAGAAGCTGCAATAATGCTCCAGCGCTGAGGCCGAGAGAGCATACATGTTGGAGTGTGACCTGTGACATTCTTTTCCGCTGGTGAACAGCCTTTCGGCCGAGAGAAATTTTGAGCTGATTGTGGTCGGCTCTCCGCTGCGTCTCGATCACATTCCGTCATGGCGGACTCCACAAAGCGTTTGATCTTGCATCAAATGGACGGCACACTATTGAGAAGCGTCTTCGCTGCCCTTCACCATCTCGACCACACCCGCGATGTGTGCAAAATGGCATTCTAGCCCCCTGATACGACGCCACCTGCATTTGTTGATAACGGAAAATGCAATTGCAGGCTACGTGGTGGACTGCCGCAAGTAGGCAGATAACCGCACGCGAGTCTGCTGCGCACTTCACCCGAGGTCTCTCCAACTCCCGACCAGCATGTAGCTCTTGGCCCTCGGACGCCAAGGGTGCTGATGAGGACGAGCATGAACAACCGCAACAAGCCCCACGGAGGTCATCCTACTCCCAAGCTGACCCCGATGATCCACAAGTTCCGTCGAGCGGGGGCCATGCCTACGCGCCTACAATGAAAGGCATGTCGATCAAGAAATCTCTCACCGCCAGCTCGGCGTTTAGCAGCGTGCAGAACCTGATGGACAATGCGAAGATCCTACTTCTAAAGCAAAATGCTGCACGTGAAGAGGCTAACGCCAAGGGCACCAGCCGATCACGAGCTGGACCAAGCATGCAAACGGAGCCACCGCCCATTAGTCCGACAACGGATGCATCCCCATCCGCGCTTGACGCCGCTACATCAGGCCCATGCATGCCGCACATGTCCAATTCACGGCCGACCGCCCTGCCGAACATTGGATCATCCACGGCGTCTACCCGCTCTGCTGCTATCGTCCAGGCGGGGCGTGTTGTCAGCGCCATCTCTCGCTCACAGCATATGCCCGACGCAACGAATGCGGGTGCCCAGGCCGCACTGGAACGGATGGAAGGCGTGCACAAGCAGGACACTCGGGTGAGAAATGTTGCGCAAAGGGCAGCAGAACAGGGCGCCAAAGGCGTGGGGAACGAGCACTTCGGCTGTGGTATGCATCCACTGCCGCCGCCGCCGCCGCGACAGAAGACCCTGTTCTACCTTGAAAGCCTGAAAAAACAAAACACTCCAATGTAAGTTGCCACGTCTATTTTCGTCGGGACTTCTGACATGAAGGCTGAAACTCGATTGTTGCACGATGCAACAGCGTCGCACTCACTGCGTTCGACTACCCATCATCGCTTGCGGTGCGTTCAGCGGACGTTGACCTGTGCCTAGTCGGCGACTCTTTGGCGAACGTCGCTCTTGGATACCCAACGACGCGGCATGTGTCTCTGCAAGAGATGATTTTCGCATGTCAAGCAGTCCAGCGCGGCCTCGGTTCACCCATCCTGGCCGCCTCGGCACGCTTCGCCAGTCCCCTTGTGGTGTGTGACCTTCCATTTGGGACGTTTGAGGTCTCTGTCGAGGAAGGCACGCGCGCTGCTTTGCGCATCATTCAAGAAGGCAAAGTGGACGCGATCAAGATTGAAGGCGGCGAAGAGATCTACCCATTAGTGCGCACCCTGACCAAGTTCGGCATACCTGTCATGGGACACGTTGGTCTGCAGCCGCAGAAGGTCTCTTCTACGTCTGGTTATCGCGTCCAGGGTCGTTTAGCGCGTGATGCATTTACGATCTACAAGCAGGCGTTGGAGCTGCAGGCGGCAGGAGTTTTCAGCCTGGTTCTGGAGTGTGTGCCGAGCAAGTTGGCCCGGTACATCACAGAGAATTTAGACATCCCGACGATCGGGATCGGAGCTGGGAGCGGCACGGATGGACAGGTGCTCGTGCAAAGTGACATGGTCGGCGAACTTACGTCGCCTGCGCATGTCTTGGCTGGCCTCGCCGAGGCTGGCAGCAGTGAAAGCAAACAGGACCCGCCGCTAGCATCAAACGGCAAGCAAGTACCCGTCCCACACCCCAATGCACCGCGTCCACCCAAATTCGTCCGCACATTTACACCGGGCAACTCGACAATCGGTGCACTGCGGCAAGCAGCCGTTCAAGCTTACACGGAAGCGGTCAGGAGGCGCGACTTTCCTTCGGAAGGTGCCGCCTCAAATGACCAGGCAGCTGCGGCGGCAAGGGCGGAGGAGGGCCCCGCGCCGACGGGTGAGAGCTACAGGATGAAGAAAGAAGAGTGGGCGGGATTCTTAGAGTTGGTTGCGAAAGACCGATGAGGGCAATTCCAAAATGTATCATATTCGCTTTCGTGTTCTCTTGTGCCTCAATCTGTCAGAAAGGTTCGCTACCAGGTTGGGCGGACGTTCCCTCGCACGGCCACCCACCTACCCATTCGGCGGGAAAGCGTAGAGCTGACAGCGTGCACGGTTTATAGAGCAGTGTCAGCGTACGGGCTCAATCTCCTCTGACTAATTTTGCATAGTATATATGTGCATTGGAGGGAGCGATTGTTTGGGGGGGGTTAGCTGATTCCTATCCGAAGGTGACAAGGAGCCAGCTGCCAAAGACTGGAGTAACAGTAAGCAGAACGATAAGAGGTTCGCCTGTACTGTCCTCAATCGCTGTCCACCGATGGCCGCGCATTGGATGACTAAGCATCGCGCCGCGTGGCTGACACAAAACTTCCCCCGCGGGAGACCGACTGGCGCGCCCAACGACAACTTCGGTCCTTAAACAGTCCAACGCGAACCTCGCGGGATGGCCGCCGTTTCCAATGTCACGCTCCCTCTGTGACGTCTCTCCTTCGCGCTCCCCCGTCTCCTTCCTTACTACCTCATACTGGTAGGGATCTGTCTGTGTTGCACAGCAGCGATCGGCATCCTTGCCTGGACTGGCAAGTAGCTCCTACTGCAGCGTAACCATGCCGTTGACCAAAGTGGGCATCCTCGATGAGCACGGCCCGGTGCTGGTCCTGCCCTCGTACTCGCAAGAATGCGTCGCCGACTGGATCTCATCTGATGCCGATCTTCTGCGCAACGCGCTCTCCTTTGTGCGCTCCGGTGCGGCGGCGACGCAACTAGGACTTGCGGGGCGCCTCGATGGGACGTACTTCTTGCCGGTCTCGCACGGTGGCAAGGATATGAGCTACAGCTTCAACTTCTGGCTGCCACCGCCATACCGCGTCATCATGCTCATCTCTCTCGGTCTGCTGTGCTACGCGAACAATCTACACACCCTGGGGGGCCTCGCGCTTGACCCAGCACGACTTCCTAATTTTAGCCACGAATCCGCCAGCAAGACAGGGTCAGGACATGGACATTTGCCGCAGCATCGGCCACTGACTAGCGCGTCGCCGGGCAATCCCTCAGGGTCCGGGTCAGAAAGCTCGGCATCTTTATCGCAATTGCAAGTCTCTACGAGCAGCCTTCTACGATATAGAGCTGCATACGTGCTTGCTCTTGTGTACGCTGTACTCAGTACTTTTGGATGGCTCAGCTTTCGATATTGGGTAGATGGTGCACCATCCGGCGATCCATTCGGGAATCATGCTCAATTCTACCAAGGAGTCATCTTCTTCGGGGCCATTTCGCTGTCCCTCTGGCCAGGACGCTTGCTGTTCAAATCCGTCCGCTTCACCTTTCTGCGCTCGCTCCTGCGCATTTCGAAACCCAGCTTCGCACAACGCATCAGCTTCGGAGAGGTGCTGCTCGCAGATAGCCTGACCAGCTTCGCCAAGGTATTTGGCGATGTGTGGCTATCGCTGTGCTTTCTCTGGCCGCGCCAGGAGCACCACACGTGGTGGAATGGCAAAGGCAGCCTGGCCGTGCCGTTCATGGTCTCCTTACCGTACCTCATCCGATTACGGCAATGCTTGTCGGAGTATGCTACGTCTGCACCGACTGTCTCACTTCAGTCTGGGAAGGGAAGGCGTTCGAGAAAGCCATTAGCAAATGCGCTCAAGTACGCTACCGTACTGCCGGTCATCTGGCTGAGCGCGTTGCACGAGATGGCAAGAGATGCGGTCCTGCTTGAACTCGACGCGCGGGTCATCCCCATAGAGGAGTTGGATTCGGGGCTGAGGCGTTATGGGGATCTCATCTTTCAGCTCTGGTGAGTGCGCTGTTGCGATCACCACCCTTACCTTGCTTGGTCGCTGAGCGAGTCGCCCTCACATAAAGGCTCTTCGCTGTCTTCGTCAACACTATTTTCTCGTTCTGGTGGGACGTGACGAATGACTGGGGCCTGGACTTGCTGCGATTCAGCACATGGTCTTCTGCCGCCCCAGGCCTTGCAAAAGGCGTGCGCCAGAGTCTTCACAAGCGGGGGATCAGCGGCGTGTCGAGCGTTCGAGCAGCGTACGGACGCAGATTGTCATGGCGGCCGCCGAGTCTTCTAGGTAGGGCCGATACGGTTATCAGTGAGGAGAGAGATGAAGAAGAGTCTGGTGATGGCAGGAGTAAGGCCAGTGACCGGAAGCATTTCAGTGAATTGCGAAGGGGCCAGATCGCTCCAGGAGACGCACAGGATGTGCGAACCTCTCCGGCAATGGCGATAGAGGAAAGTGGAGAGGTACGAGGGATACATCAGCGAGCGAACGAAGACATGACGCCATCGGCGTCTGGATTCAGCCCTGATGCTAGGAGCTTGTCATCCTCCTCATCACCATTTGGGCCAGCCTCGCCATCAGACGCTTTCTCGTCTTCCTCATTGCTACAGCCGCCTTCGCTGGCCACACAGCACCACCACCATCATGATCAACACCGGCGGAAGAGTTCGGTCGCGCTGCTGCGCTCGCCAGCGAAGGGTCACAGCATGCTTTTCCACCCGCTTGCGTACCAGATCATCGTGGTGCTCAATCTGATTCTGCGATTCCTCTGGTCGCTCAAGCTCTCATCGCGCCTGCACCACATCGCTGAGCTCGAAGCGGGCGTCTTTACGCTCGAAGCGCTGGAGATCGTCAGGCGGTGGGCGTGGGTCTTCCTGCGCGTCGAGTGGGAGTTTGTCAAGCAACGACGCCTCACGGCCTCCATCAGCGAGGGCGGTGCGGCGGCAAGTGCAGAAACAGCAGCAACACCCTCTTCCACTTCTTCGTCTGCTTCGTCTTGTGCTTCGTCGTTTTCTTCTTCAGCAGCAGCGGCAAGGGCGACAGACACGGCGAATGGGGATACAGCTCCGCCTACCGGTAAAGTTAGGGCGTACGAAGGAGAGGGGCGATGAGGAACATTCTGATCCATTGACGGCAGAAGTGCTCGCATCGCTTCGTGATGGTGAGAGTGTTTATACTTGATTCACTATACTATATCTTGCATGCATACCGGCTAACATCCCTTCACGGATCAGATAAGCTGTCGGATATAACCCTATGCAGCAGTCCTACACTCATTATATACACCCTCGGCTGGTTCCCTAATTTATCGGTCGCGCCGCGTCCCACCACACCACTCCACGCCACGGCATGCCGCGTGAATTGTAGTCCATGCAATGTGTACAATGTACACAATACACATGCTCATGGATGTGTGCCTGGGATGCAGCAGTCAAGGCACACTGTGAATACATGCGCTGAATTGAAGGTTGGGATTCGAATCTTAAAAAGGACGTTGCCGACTCCGCGGTAAGAGCTGCAACGGTGCGACATCGACGCCGACCGGCGACGATCAGCTCTCTGGAGAAGGTGCCAAGTGGAACCACCGCTCAGCTAAAGAGACCAGTCTAGCACAGCGGGTGGAGGCGCAGAGAGGTGAACATCATGAAGCGTATTCGAAAATCAAAAGTATCTGTCTTTGCAGGTTGCACACTTTCAACTTTTGAATTCGTTAGAAACCTCGTGAGAAATATTTCCTGCGCTGCGCACCGCCACTGCCTCGGTATCTGTCTTCTGCACGCTACCTATGAGAGAGATGATGGTGAGTGAGGTGCGAAAGAGAGACGCCCACGTAGAATCCACTCCAACACAAAACAGCTTGTGCTGCAGCAACATCAACTCAATCCATTCGGTGCCATGTACTTACTGTTCTCCCCGAACGTGCCCCCCGCTTTCCCCCACATACTCATATATACCTGTGTCTAGCTGACTAGCTGGATTGTTTGCGCAGGTCCTCCTAGCCATCATTATCACCCTGTCCTGTATCCTATAAGAGTCCGTCGCCGTCTTACATATCATATTCGCCCTTCCGCTCCCCTGCCCTCACCCAGCCTCTTCATCCCCTGTCCGCGGCCCCCCTTTCTGCGCACGCCAGACAAAGAAGCCCTCATTGCCTTCTGTAGCATCGACCAGGTCCAAATCCATCGACACGGCATGGCCATTGATACCCCTTGCATGGAAAGAAAGGAAGCATGGTCACGTCTACCATCGCCCTTCTTGCTATCGGCGCCGGCGTCGCAGCAGCCGCAGCAAGGCGGGCGGGTACAGGCATCATGCCCAGTGCTGACTTGAGCAAGCGTGACATCAAAGCAGCTCCCAGGGATGGACCGGGCTACATAATCCCTAACGACAATGGCGGCTCATGCATTGGCCTCTGTGAGTAGCCGTGCGGTGTACATCGCTTTGGTCGCTAACTGCCAAGATGAGACACAGCGGAAACTAAGCCGAGTCTCCTACGCCGCACCCCCGCAACAGTCCCGAACAACACCAATGGCGAGCCCCTAAACCTGATTATCAGCGGCAACTCGGATGCTTACATTCGCTCTCTCGAAGGCTTCACTGCCTGGAGCAACGCCATTGGCTTCGGCAAAGAGGTAAGCATGATCGACCTCATCTTTCGCTTTAGACCCAATCCATCCGAGCGTCTGGCACAAGCACAAGACTGACGCATGTTCTTTCTGCCTCCTGATTGATAGTGCTTCGGCTTGCACTCTGGCGCGGCCATGCAGGCCAACCTCGGCGACGGGAAAGGCTGGCGTAGCCAGCAAGCAGAGTTCCGCTTCCTGTACGAACTCCCTCCTCAGGTTGGAGCGTGCAGCGAGTCGGTCATCGGCGGCAACCAGTAGGTCGATGCCGTTGCACACGGCGCGATCCTGAGTGCACGCAAGCGCGCGTTCGCTGACTCGTTTCTCCCCGTCCACTCCCTTGTCACCCCCCCCTTCCCCCTGGGGGACACAGCTACCGCTTTTGGCAGCAGTCGACGACTAGCGCGTGGTTCCTGGCGTGCAGCGAGGAGGAGGACGTGTTCGAGTCGCACACCATCGTCCCGGACGGCTATGATAAGGGCCGCGACGACATTGTCTCACGCGCCCTGAAGAACCCGACGTACCGGAACAAGACGTACATGACCACCGTCAACTATATCACCGGCCTGTTGCCCGTCGGCGACAACGGTATCAACCACGGCATCAGTGAGTACGGCGTGCTCTGTCCTCTCCTTGGCTCACCCACCCCTGCTTCTCGCGAGGTCATGTCCTGACGCAGCCCTCGCCCCCGCAGCAATTGACGGCCGCACCGCCGTCTTGACCATCGCCGTAACAAGCAAATAAACGCATAGTAAGCTTCTCCATGACGAAGCGACGGGGACAAACACAACCGCAAGAACTCAAAATACTAGCCGTTCAGACACATATATTATCATCAAGCATATAGCACTGCTTTTCCTTCCCTACACCGCGCGCACACACCTTGTCCAGTCAGGATCAGTGATTTTGTTTCCTTCACATATCTGTAACGTTTTCTAGTCACGACACCAAAATGACTCTCACTGCGGCGCTTGTATTTATCTCTCCTTCACATCTTAAATAGCCATATATGCGATCTGCGGACCCAAGTGGCGGGACCCGTGTCCTTGCTGCTGTCTGCTATCCGCAGAAAATGGCGATTTCACAAATCAAACCGAGATGAATGACAGGTTTACTGATCAAAAATGGATTCAATGACGTGGCAGGGCATCAGAATGCGCAAGGCAACCGAGTTGGGAGCCTTGTGCCCGCAGGAGAGTACACTACATCTTGGCTGTTGCATTTAAGGGCTGCGCCATTTTGGCCGGCAAAGCCCACGGACCCTTCAACTTGCGACCGTTCAGCTTGGTCACCTCCTGCATCTCCTCTTTGCGTCCGAGCAGCTCGCGGCCGGCCGGCCCACACTCTTCGACCCGGAAGCCAATCACCGCGCGGCCTATCGAGCCTTTTTCATTCGCAAGCCCTTGGCTCTGCCACCGCGCCGCACCAGTCCTGTGCCTTGACGGAGAGCCGCTCCCAGACTGACTTCGGCGAGCCAGACATGGCGGGTAGCGTGCACCACGAAGTGTTCTTCACCTAGCCGAGCTGCATGCGAGGGAGTGTCCGGATGTTTCTGCGCCAACTGCTGCCCCAGTGCACCGCTGCTTTTCGCTGCTGTGCTGCCCCATGGGGCACATCTCGCCTGTGCGCGCGGCCTTATGCGCACTGATGCCCGTCGTGGGACAGACCATCCCGGCCTCAACGGCTCTGATGATCTTGTCCTGCGCGTCCGCAGGACAGTAAGAGCTTGGTTCGCACTTTAGCGGCAGAGCGTATGGACTCGGCTTAGGCTATGTGCTCGGCCTTGTACGACTCGGCCCACTCCTTGATGCCCTGTCGTGTGTTGGGGAGGTCGGTGATGCCCGTGCAGCCTCCAATGTGGCAGAGCGCGGTGAAAGTTGCCTCCTCCTAGAATTCACTCAGGGTGCGCCATTCGTACTTTCCGATGAGCTCGGTCGACTCGAGCACGGAGAGCAACAGGGGTGTACAGCAGGTCCTCGTTGCTGACTTTGTCCTTCCAACGATGGTGGAGGAAGTGGGTGCGTGCAAACGCGATCGCACTGAGCAGGTCGCTCCAGTCTGCGGTGATCAGCTCGATTCCGGGCCCCTGCACGTCTTCACCCTGCAGATCGTGCCGGGACACGGGAAGAGGCTGAATCCGGCGATGAGCATGCCCATGTTGACGAATCGCCGGTCCGCATTCTCCGCCAAGTTAAGCTGGCCTGTCTTGGCGAGCAGCTAGCTGATGGTAGAGTTGTCTTACGTCTTGAACAGCGCAAACTCGAGTGCGGTGAAGGCGATGTGTGGCGTGTCATACGCATGATGCGCTTTGCATTGCGCACGCCTTTGAGCTGGGGTATGGATCATGCGTGGCTTGGACGGCAACTCTTCGTTCGGGTGCGCGGCGTGGCGTGTGCCATAGGAAGCCTCGTTGACGTAGTGCCCATGAACTACACCGTCAAGTGGGAGGCGGTCCACAGGGGGAAGAGCGCGAGCACGATGCTGCCCGCGACGAGCGAGTGGTCCGTCATGGCGGTGGCCATGGCGATGACGATAGGCGGATTGTGACGAATGCGATTGCACAACCTGCTGATCCCGCATTGTTGTTGCAGCTCGGGATTGTCGTCTATAGGAGCCTCGGACTACGCATTGGATACGATCAGACATCTGCCGTGCCAGGGCCAAGATAGAATGCGTAGGCAGAGCGAATTGTCGACACTTGGCCCGCCCAACTTGTGCAGTGGACTTGATAAGGGAATATAGTATGTACATGAAAGGCGCCCGATACCGGCCACTCCTCATCGAATCTTCAGCCGGACAGCCGGAGGCCGCGGATTATTTGAACCTCGCTTGCAGAAAGACGCCAACTCATTCCGGACGCGGCGGCTGTCTCGTAGGCACTCTCGTCCTCTTCCGACTGTCGAATGCCGAGGGCCAATGGCTCATCAGCTCACCTCGTCCCTACCCGTTCTTCTGCATTCACGCCGTGTTGTACAACTCACCGGGTCGAGCTGGAGGATAAAGCTCATCTGCTGCAGCCGGAGGAACTTTTCCCGGACGCCGAGGCTCGTCTGTCCGGCTATATGCGCCGTGATCGAGCGCAGATCCTTGTCGAAGCGCAGCGCGCCGAGTTCCGTGAAGCGCATACCTATGATCAGCTTCTCCCAAGGTCGCACAATCGCATCGATCGCCAAGCTATGATAGAGGTCGTAATTGCTGTCTTCGAACAGGTCCTGCTCACGCCATGCGCGGCACTGTATCAGTCTACCGTGAATGGGGAGCCAAGAGTGGACAACGACGGGTCGCTCTTCGCAAAACCTCACCTTGTATATCGCAAGCACCTGATCCCAGCCCTGGATGAAGCGTCGCCGAACTTGATCGCTAGCTTCTGCCTCCGCATAACTGTCGTCTTGCAGAACGTAGCTCATATCTCCATACGCTTCCGTCAAGACCAGTCGCAAGCGCGGTCTTGTAAGCTGAGCGAACAACTGATCAAGCTGCGTCTGCAGGCATGGGCGCACAGGTATAGCAGCGCATGGTATGGCGTGGGCGTGGGCATAGCGTTGTGAATGCCAAGAACACTTCGTAAAGGGGTGAAAGACTCACCCGAAGCGCGGTTCTCAAGCGAGCGCTCACACCACCGAACGTCCTCAGGATAAGAGATACGTCAGGCAGCTCACCCTCATCATACAATTGTAAAAGACTGCCTTCAGAACCGAGATCTCGCACGATGCGCTCTGCATAGGAGGCGGATGTGCTCAAAACGTTGAGGTAGGTCTGCGAGTTGAAGGAGCACAGCATGGAGCTTCTCTTGTCAGCTCCTGAACACTGAGACTTGAAATCAGCGCAAATCGGACTCACAACAAAACTCGTACGCATCTCCCTCGTCGCCGTCTCCTTGCGCGGGCCATCAACAGCCATATTGATGCTTGCAGAGCGGTAAGAATTCTCCAGCCGTCGATGAATGACCTGCAGAAAATCATCCTCGATTGCCTTCTTAATATGCGTGACCATCGCGTCCGCCGTGTCCACATCGGAGGTGGAGAGCGTTCGTGCGAGCACGGCGCGAATAACGAAAAAGGCATCGTCCAGGATGGAAGACGTGAGCGGCCGCGCAGAAGGGTCCGAAGTATCGATCCTGTGCGCCTGAGTGCGGGTGTCACAGTCGAACGTAGCATCATCAGTCTCGTTTCATTTCCAGGCCCACAACAGTGTCTCCAGCTCCGGCGAGACTTACCCGTTCTAAGCTGCTACGAAGATGCCAAGTCTCAAGCAGAACGTATTCTTCATGAAGCATATCTTTCACCTCCTTGCCAAGAGTGGACATATCCGCAATTGGAGGCACGGCCAGGGTTGCAGCTGTGACATCAGTTGCTTGCTCTCCGGCATCTGCCCCATTCGTTTTCTGAAAATTCGCTGTGCGAGGTGTAGCAACCGGCTTGCGGAAATCTTTCACGCCCGTGCCATCTTCATCATCACTCGCTTGATCATGTGCTGGAGGTGATTTTGTTTCTCCCTTTTGGAATGTTCGAAAACGCTCCCATCAGGACGGTCGCCAACGACATATGACACAACAGCACTCACTCGTAATCGTCCATTGAGAAAGCGCTTGTAGGTGGCCCATGTGGCTCCGATGGCCGCGGCCTCGGAAAGCGTTTGATCTACCTCCCTTCGATCTGAGCCATCCTCTTCCAGCCCGAGGGCGGCTGTCCCAGCCTTGGCGGCTGAAGCTCCGCCTGCCGGCGTCCCAGTTCTGCCAGGAATGGCAACCCCTGACCGCAGGTTGACCGAAGAACCCAACGATTCGAGAAATGTGGAGCGGTAGACTCGACTGCTATCCATCCTACGTCGCAGCTTCCTCTCCTCCTTCCAAGTTCTTAGCACCTTGCAGCCGAGACGATCGCATTCGTTCTGCAGGCCCCCCATGACGCCTGCAGCAAAGCTACCCGCTCCGTAGTGCTTGTCCACGAGTGGCTGATGCCGGTCCACGAGCAAAGCCATGTGCTCGAACAGCCGTGTGAGTAGTATCGAGTAAAAGAAAGGAGCTGAACTACCAGCACCTTGACCAGTTGCGAGACTGTCGGTAAGACCTCTGCCAAAATCCTGGACGAGCTCGTTGGCAAAGTCGCTGTATACCCTTAGGCCTTCCTCGTGCCAGCCAACTTGCGGGAATAGCTTGAAGAAGCGAGTCGCATCTGCTTGTTGCTTGTCGGCAGTTGCACGACGGAATGCGCGAACGAATATATGAAGAAGACGCGTCCGTAATTTCAAGAGGGTTGTTGCGGGATCATCCGGTAGCTCCGTCGTCGGCTGCGAACGGCGAACAGACATATTCAACGCACCATTCTGCAGCAAGCGTACTAGAACTCTTGGGGCTTACCACAACAGAGGCGGCAAAGCGGGAGTTGACCACTTCGTCCGGTATTGAAAGAGCCTTCGAGCAATGCCTCATCGCCGAGTCCCAATCGGCATCATCGATTGCCGCAGAAAGATCAATAAGTGCCCGCTTTGAGCGCGCCGAGAAACGTGTCAGTTGACGTTCGGCTTGTAGTTTAATGAACGACGTACCTTGAGCTCTGAAGTGTTCAATGCCCATTGCGTAGCAATCTTTAGTCTCCGCTTTTCTTCATCTAAGCTTCGAATCCTGCGGCTGACTTTTCTAGCCGTTTCTGCAGTAGCCTCAAGTCTAGTGTTGAGGATGCTAGCCTCGTCGTGAATCAGGTCAAGCTGGGGTGCTAGAGCCCTGATGCCTTCCTGGGCTTCGTCGATAGTTTCCGCGGACCGTTCGATGTTCGACTTGATTGCTTTGTTCAAAGCTGACGATCGGATAGAAAGCTGCGTCAAGGCGGTTCTGACATCAGATACCGTAATTAGCTGCGCAAGATCCGGCAATGGAGGAATGTCGGCGCTCGCGCGCGATGATCGTGCATGAGAAGTAGTATGCCCATTGGGCACTGGGTGCTCTGAGACCCCATTTGCGACGGCCTGGACCGTCATGGCCAAAGGTACAGCGCTTTTCGCTGCTTTGGGTCGCGACCCAATTGGACCAGTCTCGCTCCAGCTCTTCGCACAATGGTACCTTCGGTCAGGAGACACACAAGGCAGACTGGGTCCTCCGATACATGGAAAATCGTTGTTGGCATCAGTCGGTGATATATTACCAGTGCGCACGGACGACGCAGACCCTTTTTGCATACTTGCGACGCCTCCGCGCGGTTCCCATCGTGTACACCTCCCGCGACGGCCTCGCAACGCATTGTCAACATTTATGACTATTCCAGGAATAAATAACAATAATTATCCAGTGGGAAGCCAGAATATAGAACGAATAAAAAATAACGGCCCCGAAGTTGCCATTCAAAAATTGTTGGGGAATACAATATTTTAATTAATATGCCAATCCTTAAATTCACAGCCGCGCAGTGCCCCACCCGCGACAGGTCGTGCGGAGTACCTAATATATCACAGTCTTATCTATTTGAGGAGGGGATATGTAATAGAGAGAGCTTATTAGAAAGTCGCTGAACACAATTTTGGCATCTTCGTTTCACTGCATGTGTAGGCTGGATCAGTTGTTGCTTCCCGATGTCATACATACGTATGTATGCATCCGAGGTCTGACAGGCGGAGGATCTGGATTCTGGATGTCGGCTTGGCTTACGAGAGGCGAATGTCCACAAAGCACCTCACACCGCAAGCCTCATACCTGACATGCGAAGTCCGGGCGCATCAATGTTGATTGCACGAGGGATCTGCGCGGCAGGCTTAGGCTCATGCTCGCCCCTTTCGCACGACCGTACTAACACGACTAGAGCGGTCGCATATGGACGTCAAAATGGCACGACGGTATGAGGAACCTCCCGTGGCGCGCTCTTCTCTCCGTGGCCTCAAACCAGTAATTTTGTCAAAGCTCGAACAGGGTCAGGAGCTTGGTCACAAGGCAAAGTTTGTCGAATCCGAAGATGGCAGCTTCGCGAGCTTTCTGGAGGCAGCGGCCAAGGAATACCGCCTCAAGAACCAAGCCTTTGCGAAGAAGCGCAAAGAGGAAGAGCTTATCGAGAAAACAAATGAGGCAGCTGGAGTTGTCACCAAGCTGAAGAAAAGGCCGGAACGAAGACAAAGGTCTGCAAAGAGGAACAGAGGCGACGGGATCGAAGCGCGCGAAAAAGAGTTGATGAAGTTGCTAGGCTTTGGTAGCACATTCGATGCTCTCATCGACGGGTTTCATGAAGTAGATGCTAACAGTAGAATCGAACCCGGAAGCACTGACAGTGAGACGGAGCCGGAAACGATTTCAGCATCTCCACAGGAAAGCTCGACCAAAAGTGAACATGACAGTGTAGCGATGTTCCGTGTGCACGATCATTGACTTTGGACTTGCCTTTAGCACCCCAAAGTACCCAAATAGCCCCTGATTCTGGCTCAGAAGACGAGCTACAAATGCTGAAAAACAACGCCGCTTTCACAAAGACCCAGGCTTCCTCTGCAAGAGCAGCCCCAATGTCACAAGGCAAGCGGCCTGCGACAAATTCCACTAAAATCCGGCTCGAATATAGTGAAACCGAAAGCGAGAACGAAGCAGAAATTCTTGGGACCCTCCAGGAAAAATCTGGTCTGAAATGCACGCAACACAGACCTTCCACGAAGGGCGCGAAGCGAGGCGTGTTTGACACCTCTTCTAGCTCCGAATGCAAAAGGACGAGGCAGAAGTTCTGAAAGCTCATCAGGTTAAGCTGTGAAGGCAAGAGATCAACCGGCAGGGAGCCGCGCTTGCTGCTGCACATTCGCACTCGCAGAGCCAGATATCCTCACTCTCGGGATCGCTTTTGGACCTTTCCAACATCTCAAGAAGCAGTTGGCCGACGCCCCGACTTTCCCACCACAACCGAACAGCTGGCGGTGAAGCCTTTTATGCTTGACAGCTCGACACGTCTGCGCGTTCCACAGCCGATGAACTACTTTCTACGTGACTACCAGCGCGAAGACGTCTCCTTCTTGTACCGGTGCTACCGCGAAAAACGTGGCGGAGACCTGTTTGACGATATGGGGCTTGGGAAGATTATCCAGGTCATCGCGTTTTTGTCAGCAATCATAAACAAGACTGGCTATGAGACCGCAGACCATCAATGTCGGCTCAATAAACTCAGAGAGACTACATTGGGGGCGTTCCAAGCGGCTGTCAAAGACTGGCCCACCGCGCTGATCATGTGCCCCGCCGGATTGCGTGACAACTGGCACCGTGAACTACTAAAGTGGAGCTATCTGGAAACAGGCGTCTGCAGGAGCAAACAAGTGTCAAAGGAAGTTCTCAAGGATTTCCGCAGAAGACGCTTGGATGTGGTCATCGCTGGCCTCGAGCACGTGCGCGAAAACATCGAAGAATTTACCTCACTCCAATTTAGCGTCATCATCATTGCTGAAGCACATCGGATCAGAAACAGCGCAACAAATCTGCACCACAAGCTCAGTAGACTACAGTGTCCTGTACGACTTGGATTGACGGGCACGCCATTCATGAGCGGCTATTAGGAGCTTTGGGAACTTCTGCATTGGACGAATCCTGACGCTCTTACCAAGAGCAAAGCATGGAACGCGATGATCGCCACGCCAATAGAAGAAGGACAGGCGGTTAATGCATCTGAGCTGCAGCGCGATGCGGCTCGCATTATTGCTCAACGGCTGGTCGCCAACCTTCTTCTTCGCTTCCTCCTGCGTCGTACAAAGGAGCTGCTGAAAAACATTTTGTCACCAACAGCAGACCACGTTGTTGTGTGTGCTATGAGCCCGGAGCAGCACAGGGTCAACAGGAGAATATGGGCGGAGCCAGAAGTGCAAGCCATCATCCACGCTGACGATGTCTGCTGCGGCAAAATGAATGAACTTGGACAACAGTTACTCCGAAAAGAGTGTTGTCACAAACGGTTCTTCACGCGATTGGTCGCGAAAAAGCACGCGCTGCCGACCGAAAACGAGGACTATCTCGATGATATAGGCGAAGATTCAGCGGACTGCCCAGCGATGGCTATGCGCCGCAAGCTGCAAGAAAGCGAAGGCATGACTGCACTGCAAAATGTCGCCTTGGTGCATGACCCACTGAGATTCCAGCACATCATGCTTGACGTAGCCAATCCTCTTGCCCTTGTTTTTCGGGATAAGAAAGACGCCAAGAGCAAGAACAAAATGGATCGCGAGCGCTATTGGTGTCAGCTGAGCTACATCAAGCAGCTGTATCTGAATGACTGGGGCAAACGCATTGCCCAGCGTGATCTGGGGACGAAGACCGAGTATTGCGGCAAGTGGCGCGTAATGAAGGAGCTTCTGAAAACCTAGAAAGGCCAAGGAGCTAAAGTGCTCATCTTCTCGAGGAGAGTTAGGCTGTTGGACTACATCGAGTCTTTCGTACAAATGGAGGCTTACGAGCACCGTCGGCTCGACGGCTCCACGCTGCACCCAAAGCGCCAGGCGATCGTCGATGAGTTCAACGCGAATGCCAACATTTACATAATGCTGATCTCGACAGTGGCAGGGGGCATAGGCTTGAATCTCACGGCTGCCAACAAGGATCATAATTGGCCCCAGCTGGATACCCGCTCTGAACATGCAAGCGATGGATCGAGCGCATCGTACGGGCCAAAAACGGGCCGTTGACGTCTACCGGTTGCTGGGTCAAGGAACGATAGAAGAGCGCATCTATGAGCGACAACTATACAAGATGGCGCATGCGAACATCGCCCTTGAAGGGCAAAGCCGAGGCAAGGCTTTTCGCGGCGCATCAGGGAGAGAACCCGGAAAAGGGTGAGCTTTTCGGTTGGTCAAATCTATTCGACTACCAGCCAGATGTGCGTATCAGCACGCTCATCCAAGAGGGCAAGGACATACCTGGTGTCGAAGGTGGCAAGATCCTGGAGGACATGCTGAACAATGAGAGCATACCGCATAGCATGGGAAACACAGTTGAAAAGGCATGGATGCACGATTTGCAGCAGAGGACGGATGATGCGTAAAGCGCGAGAGCGACCTCCAGCAGGAAGGCACATGTTGCCGAGGCCGACCTGGAGGCAAAGCCAGAGATCGACTGCATCCTTTCCAGGTCAGATATTGGCTTTGTACACAGATCCGATCAGGTGATCGGCGGCAAGAAGATCGGGGCGAATTTATCAGCAGATGACGCACTCATCCTCAAAGAGTACTTTACATGCGGCAAGACGGACTCAACATCCCGAGGCGCGCTACCTATCAAGAGAGAGAGCGTACCGAGAGAGGTCATGGCGCCGCGATCGCCAGGAGGATCGGAGGAGAATGTATCCGGAAGTCTCTCTGAAGAACTGCCTCTAAAGAGGAGTGCGATTTCATCCGCGGGCAAGGTCAAGGGCAGAGCAGAGCACAGCGCATCATCGACAAATGTGGCAGCTTCAGCTGCGTGGCCTCCCATGCGAACTCGCAGTTAGCCAGATGTCGTAAAATAAATAATTACTTCCTTTGCAATGTGTTTCCATTCGCGCATTTGAGTTTCCACACTTACTACCTTGACTGACAAGTGCCATTGCTGTTGTGTCCCCAGGGACGCTTTCACAGCTTCCACGCAAGCGCCGAGCATAAACGCTGAATCGAATCTCGCAAGCGAGCTTGGGGCTCACATTCATGACTTGTAGGCCACCATACCGTCCATCGCTTCTAATGCAATGATGCTGGCCGGCGGCTTTTTCCCATATTCGGGGATTTTTGCACCATCTGGAATCCTCGTACTTCGCTGCTCGCAGTCCGAAAAGGCCTAATGAAGCGTTTGAATGAGCGGAAAGCGAATCAGAAGCGGTGGCACCTCTTCCGTGTATGAGGAGCATGAATCCGGTATGAGAGGCGAGAGGGGAAAGGTAGAGCATGCATCGTAATGGAGAGTGAGAGAGCGGGGTATCCCAGTTGGCATCGTAGGTGGCGTTGGCCGACATGGCGGCTTAAAGCCTCGGAATTAAACTGCTACTCGATTCGACGGTACTCCCACGGGTAACAACTTGTGCAAGCGGAAGCGAGTTGCAGCTATGGGGAATGGAAAAGCAGCACGCCCAGCAAGAGATGTAGAAGCAAGAGGGCATGTAGATAGAAAATGGTGAAGAGACGAGGTGATGGGGTCGGGGGTTAGGAAAGCATGACATTTACCCTACCCACCCATGTCCCAATACACCAGTCCCACACTTCTATGGATGGCATTGTTGGCTTCCAGAAACCTGTCCTCAGTGATACCAACAAACTACCCTGCCAATTGTATGCTTTGATCTACCAGGCTCATACCGAGCTGAAACATGGTAGGAGCACATTACTGGAAACGATGCAGAATGGTCTATGCAGATTTGCAGGAGCACGGTGGTGGCGGCGCATCGTACGCGGCAACCGTGTTCGCCGTATACAACGGTTTGCGAATCACCGTTTGTCGCCTGAACGAGCGAAGGCTTTGATGACAGCGCTTCTCAAGGCCATGCTGTGCAAAGATGACCTTAAACGGACATGATGAAGGGGGCGCGACGTGTAAGAATTGATCACCGAGCCTGACTGCCAATAAAAGCCTGAGGTTTTGACGGGTTCTCAGCTCGCTTTGCATGCACCGCCACAAGCTGTGCACCACAGTGAAAGCATGTCGATTCAGGTCACGCCGATCGCTATGATAGAAACGGAGAGAAAAGAAAAGACTCACATGATAAACAACGATCAGAATCATGCCTAATGAACCGAGGTAGTTGGCTATTGCCGATAGCGTTACGTCGTTCATTCTGAATTGAATGCTTTGTCTGAAAATCGTTGGCCGAAAAGGCGCGGGATCTATCAGCAATGCTACGTTGGCGGTTGATCGTCTCGTTGGCGGTTGATCGTCTCGTTGGCGGTTGATCGTCTCGTTGGCGGTTGATCGTCTCGTTGGCGGTCCGCACTCGCTTGAGGTCCCAGGCCAGCAGGCGTCAGGGTAGGAAGACCAGGTCGAAGGCACCTGGGTGAGCGAGAAGATAGCCCAAGCTGGACCGCGGCCTACAAAGCCTTGCTTCTGGCTCCACGGGGCCCTTTAGCGAGCGTTTTGCTCAAGATCTTTTGTTGCTCTGCTGGGGTCTGGTGCTGAACGCTCAACACACGGCGGCTGCTCGAAGTACGCAGCTCAAGCTGAGTGG